>NC_067149.1:61697876-61792876 GCF_903995435.1 Acomys russatus | reverse complement strand
CCCAGATGCTATGACTGAAGAGCAAAACAAACTCTGGAAAGTTGACCTCTGATTATCACAGTCATTGTGGCGAATTTGTATCTATATAAACACACACACACACACACACACACACACACACACACACACACACAGATGAGGAGAGAGAGACAGAGAGAGAGAGAGAGAGGCAGAGAGACAGAGAGACAGAGACAGAGAGAGCAGAGGGAGAGACAGAGAAACAGAGAGAAACACACTTACATATTAAAAATAACAATAATAATGAGAAGAAATGGAAAAGTCCTGCAGTATTTAGCAGACTGGGATCATTTTTGGTTGAATAACCAAATGTATTGTTATGAAACAAATGAAAATATAAACTATTTTATTATTTTTAATTCCTAAATATGCATCTATCTATTCTTACAGTAATAATCATTTTATTAGGTATTAAAGTATATATCAAATACATTATAAATTAATATTAATTGTATGCATAATTAATTGGTATATTTGAATAATACACGAAGATGCTGTCATGTCTTTT
The DNA here is from genome assembly GCF_903995435.1 of Acomys russatus. Taxonomy (NCBI): domain Eukaryota; kingdom Metazoa; phylum Chordata; class Mammalia; order Rodentia; family Muridae; genus Acomys; species Acomys russatus. The sequence goes on along the minus strand of NC_067149.1, from coordinate 61,792,350 downwards.
AACTTTTTCCTGAGTTGATTCTGAATCCACAGAACCCTGATATGATTTGAGAGTTTGAGAAATTAAGCAAAGACAATGAAAGCTTCAAAAACTAAAAGAAATGCATTTAAGATCTTAATTTTTAACTAAGTAAAAGTTGTTGCATCGAATTTTAGCATCATTTTAAATATGTTCTTGTAGAAGTTGCCATAAATGTTGGTATTTACAGCAGCATAAATTTATAGTTACAGTGAATTTTTATTATACTGTAAAAATACCTACTCTTGGAGACACCTTTAGTTGCATTTCCCAGAAACATAAGAATACATCTCCTAGATGTGTGGCTTATGCAACTTATTTTCTGAAGAGGAGACAATGAGTAAACAAATTGCCTTGATAGTTCCAAATAACACACACACACACACACACACACACGGATACACATATGTGTATTTGAATTCAATTATTTATATAGTAAATGTCACCATATATACATATATATTTTTAATTTAATATCAATGATAAGAACATGTAAAATTATAAATAATATTTACTATATTGGAGATTCAGATATAGAAAAAGATTATAAGGTTGACACCTTAATGTATACAAATAAACTATGCAACATAGTGAGTTAATTCCAGAAGCATAGAAAATATAAATGTTGATAAGTAATAGTTACAAACTAAAATGAAAAATCTAAGTAGATTAATAATTATTTTTGACAGTCACCAAAATACTTTAAAAAACCCAAAAAACAAAAAGAAACATTTTAAAAAGAAAAACATAGAACCTGTCTCTTCTTATGTGATTTTCATTAAAATCCTGAGAAGCATGTAAATCAAGACTTCATAAGGTCTTCTCAAGGTTAGAAAAATTGAGAAAATTTTTAAACTTATTCTGAGAGAATATTTTCTTTAAAATGAAATCAAACACTGTATAAATATTCAAAAAGAAGAAAGAGAAAGAGGGGTGTAAGGAAGGAAAGGAGAGGAAAAAGGAGAGAAACAGAGGGAAGGAGTGAGGAGGGGAGGAGAGGGAAGAGAGGAGAGGAGCAGAAAAGAGAGAGGAGAGAAGAGAAGAGCAGAGAATAGAAGAGAAGACAGGAGAAGAGAGAAGAGAGAAAAAGTTCTTGAAAACCAGAAGCAATCACACAGTAAAGAATGATGTATCAAGACCAAGCAGTATTTTCACATGTATTGAAAGGCTTGTTCATTGTATGTGAATTTGTCAATAATATCACATTAAGAAAAGAACAGTTTAGGCAAGTTTATTTCATTGGAAACAGAAGAGGAGAGTAAGAAATGGCAACATCATTTGTACTTCAATTTCATATAGTATGTATAGAATGGATTACACAATTATGTCTTTATGTTTAAATCCTAAAGTTACTATCATATCAATGGGGGGATTCTGGAAGCTGTCCTCTAAGGATTTTTTTTACAAGGTGAAGATCACTGCTAACTTCACTACTTTCTTTTTTTAAAAAAAGCTTTGCAAGATTTAGCTAGAGAAATTAGCTAAGAAAAAACTATGAATAAAATGTGATAATCTAAAAATAAAACTAGATTTGACAACTACTGAAAATGTTAATGGAAATGTCATCATATGAGCCAATATAGAGGCCATCTGTCCACTCAAACCCTTGCAACCTAAACACACACACACACACACACACACACACACACACACATTAACAATGGTAATGATTCTGTCTTTCTGCCTTTCTTGAGAAGGTGAAAATGTTTGCTTGATAGTTCAGATACTGGTAAAGTTGCACTTATGCAGGACTATTTGACACAAGGTATGATGTTATGATCAACTCTGGGTAGTAAGATTTTTAAACTTTTAACCATATTTTAAAACCTGGCTTCAGAGAACTGACATAAATGGCTATGGTGATGTAGGTCTTGTATCCACTGAATAAGCTGTGAATGCTTCTGTCTTATTCAGTGTGCTGTGAAGAGACAACCTTATGTGATATGGGCTCATCTACCCAGACAATAGTTACTGTTATAGTAAATAAGGCCAAATGAGTCACGAAAGAAAACAACATGGATCCGCCCACCTTCTATGGAAAATTGATGGCATGGGTTATGTCAAATAATGTCATAATGGCCATGTAATGATCCTTAATTATACCCCCTACTCCTGGCAGTGTTAACAGGCCAAAAGTCACCACATTATTTCCGTCCTACCCAGGCCTGCATTCAACCTGAATTACAAATACTTCTGTCCATTCACCTCCTTAACTTAATCCATTAGATCGTCAGGCCAGGTCTATTGCTGAAATGCTACCCACATTTTTTTTTATATTTCTCTCTCTTTTTAGAAATATTTTTCTTATTTTACATATGCATTTATAGTATTACACATATTTTCAATAAACTACCTACAGCAAGAAGAACCACAGAACAATCAGCAATTATATAAATCTTTTTAAAAAATATATTTTATTAATTTATTCATATTACATCTCAATGGTTATCCCATCCCTTATATCCTCCCATTTCTCCCTCCCTCCCATTTTCCCCTTACTCCCCTCCCCTATGACTGTGATTGAGGGGGACCTCCTCCCCCTGTATATGCTCATAGGGTATCAAGTCTCTTCTTGGTAGCCTGCTATCCTTCCTTTGAGTGTCACCAGGCCTCCCCATCGAGGGGACGAGGTCAAAAATGGGGCACCAGAGTTTGTGTGAAAGTCAGACTCCACTCTCCACTCAGTTGTGGAGAATGTTCTGTCTATTGGCTAGATCTGGGTAGGGGTTCAAAGTTTACAACACGTATTGTCCTTGGCTGGTGCCATAGTTGAGCAGGACCCCTGGACCCAGAGCTACCCATCATAATGTTATATAAATCTTACATTCTTAGTATTTTGGCTATTTGTATTTGACAGTCTTGAATAAAATATCTTTTCTATCTTGGTGCATCGAAAATTCTGAGTGTAAATCCATATCTATCATATCTCATCTCTATCAACTTAAAACATCTATCTCGACCTAAAAACATCTTAAGCCCTAAAGAACTAAGCTTAATTGTAAAAGTAAACTATCTTGTCTTCAGCGCCATCAGAGACCTGAGATGGAATAAAATTAATTATCTGAGTATACCGGAAGTGCAGGTTAGAAGCTTCCAAAACGAAAACAAATGACATAGACAGTTTTCTGCCTGAATAGTCACCCCAAATTCTAATATGTTGGGGCATCATCTTCAGCCTTCTGGGCCAATACATCTGACAGACATATTTGTTAGGGAGGAGCTATTGAGTACTTGCTTACCCTGTCTTGGCAGAGTTTGGCTAACGCTTCTGCCTGCATCCAAGTGCCCATTTTTAGGAAGAATTTTGTCTGTGGCCAAAAAAAGAACATTTTGCAAATGGTTGGTTTGCCATATTTAAAACCATTTTTGTAAGGAGGATCATTGATGCTCATCCTCTTCTTTGAGATAGGCTGTGTGTTGTCAGGAGTTAACCTATCTTATTGTCAAAGAATCTTTAAAGTAATAAAAACATCTTTAAATGCTCTATTCTGTAGGACTCTGAGCATTTTTAAGACTTTATTTATTTCACTTTATCTCTCCATAGAATCCTAGCTGTTAACCTAACATGTATATTCTTATGATTAAAATAGACATGACCATGATTTGATCAACTAACAATTAACTTACTTAATTATCATAAGCAGTCTGCAATAGTACTTTGAAAGTTTGGAAGTAAACCTTGCTTTACAATTGAATTGTATGGGTATACTACTTCATATTAGAGTAGAAACATAGATAATGTGTGTTAAGAATAATCTAATCTTAAATTTAAATTCTATAACAAGGTATCAAAGTTAAACTTATTTTGCACCAATATATAAAATTCTATGTCAATAAATTAAAAATAACCTTGTGAATAAGTATTAAGCCATTAAATTGAGGAGTAGATTCCGTAATCTACTTTTTGACCTATAAACCACATATATTTCTATATCCCCCCTCTTTCTTTTCAACCTCTATCTCCAAACCTCAGAATGAAAGATAAAGGAAAAGAGAGACATCTCTGTGTCTTACCTTGTTTTCTCTCTGAATAAGAAAAATAACTTATATCCAACTCTCTTAAGGGAAATGGGGTGTCATTCTCTTAAAGTTCTTCTGCCTGATTTGGGGTGAGCAGTACCTTTGTATGGGCCCACATAAAATTGGGGAAAATGGGTAAAAACGCTAGGGATAGCATTTTTGATCCAGTTTCTAAATGCTGAGAAATTCCAGGCTTAATAGAAGTCCTGTACAGGACAGTCTGAAATGCTGGACCAAATGGGACTGGAAACTTTCTTCGAAGCTGTCGTGGATCTGTCCTGTTGTGATGAGGAACAGCACTGAAGCACTTTGAGCTCGAACTTGAAGGATTCAGGATGTCAGTGTTAAGCATGCTGAGAGGAATGAATTCTGTCAGGTCTGATCCAGTTCCAGTGTCCAGTTCTCTTTTTCTCAAAACATATAATTTCTCAGAGACATTATGCAGTCCTAAAATGATAAATGTATGGGTGTGTGGGATGTACAGAACAATTAAGGCTTGTTCTCTGTTCTTTGTATGAGCAGAAGAGGGACATTTGTAAATCTTCATTGATCCTATAAAAAGAATGGTATCTAGTAATAAGACGCAGGGATTCTGTAACCAACAAGAAGCTTGTCTCTCACTAGCTTATGTTCTGGATTCATTTACCATTTTTCCAAACGCTTATTTTTGACTCTCTCTTTTTACTCTGGTAGTCTTCATTTAGCTGTCAACTTTCTAAGCTCAAATTAGCTCTACACAAAAGTATTTTCATTCCTTCATTCTGCCTTTCATCACCTTTACGTTTTTTCTATCTTAGCCTTACTATCTCTGTTTGTTTTCTCATGTCATATTTACACATGAAAACAGAAAATAAAAATTAACTTAGGGTAATCCTTGTAGGTAAATGCATAGACATTATCCTTGGCAGAAGCCCCAACATTATGTTTCTAATAATCTATATATTAATTTCTTCATCAACAAAATACAAAGGAAATAAATTTCTTTCTAAGGAAAATTGACAGGATGCTGTGACATCTGAAAAACATCCATGATAATGGATACCAAGTGATTTCACAAGGTCATTTAATTACTCTGCTGTGTCTTTTAATCACGCATTTATAATACATGAATAATAATATACATATGTACACATTTAGATTACTTATCACGCAAATATTTCTGCATAGACACAGATAAGAATTTAAATTCTAAACTGTAACATTTCTGAAGCAACACATTTCACTATTATCATTTTAATTTAAGAAATTGCCTAGAAAAAACAAAATCTTAGTAATTCAAAGCATTATTATCTTTGTGCAAGAAGTCATCACTGAGGTGTAGAAGGATTTTATCATGTTTGTCTTATTTGCTGAAATGAGAGCAGTGTGAATGACTGAGTTCTAATAATGGAAGTTACATAAATGATACTGGAAAAAAGGCAGCCATGTTCCGAGATACCTAGATTGTACGCTGTAAAAAGAGCATGGAAGAGTTTTATCCACTCAGAAGTGATGGATAGTGTACACTACACCGGATGTGTGGAAGTACAGAATCATGACATTGATACATACGTTATTAGGAAGTACAAAAAGAGTAAGAACACATTAATCAAATTAGAGTGGGAATAGCGTGTGAAAACTCTAAGTTGTTACAACTTTTAACGCATGCTTGTTTTTATCACATCACTTTATTTCAAACCTGAAAAAAAAAAATCCAGTTAAAATAAAACCAAACTGTTTGATTTTTGGTTATAAGATTATCCTCAGGGATTATATTTGTGAAAAAAGATTAGAAATTACTTCTGAGCTTAGTGAAATAGGAACATTTGTATTTTCTATTCATAATAACAAAGGGCAGGAGCATGTGATGTAAACACTTCAGCATTGACACTGATGGGAAGAGGAAAAGTCAGTGCAGTGGGCTTGGGAGTTAACTCTCCCAGAATTGACTGTCAATATAGAAAAATATCTAGTTGGCTTGAAATAATAGCATTTGTTTTAAGGTCCAAGTGACTAGCATCTGCATAGAAATACACACACACACACACACACACACACACACACACACACTAATCAAGATGGTGGGCGGTCCTTGTTGGGAAAACAGAGGTTGAGAAAATATCTTAATTTATGTGATCATAATGTTTTCAAAGTTCTAAGTCATGAATAATTAAGAGAATAATAATGAGAATAATTAAGTTTTGCAATCATTTGTTTGAGGAAGTTAAAATGTATGTGCTTATATGCTCATGAGAATTTAGGACTACATATACAGCCACCCTTTAACCAGGCAAGTGTTACTGTAATGCAACACTGTATTGAATTAGAGCATTTGAGCTAATATTCTAGACTTCCCTCTCTTTCCTTTCTCTCTTGCTGTCGACCGTCTCAGTAGGGTGTAGGTCCTGGGTCATTAGGAATGAGAGTTCTCGAAGCATCGGTGGACAAAAACAGGTGAGTGACAAACTGAGGCAAAACCAGGAGAGTGTTTGAATTTGAGTGTATTTTGCAGGCAAGCAAGCAAGGTTTTTATATACATGTTTTGGAATGGGGAGTGTTTCTGTGGTTATATTTTTTTTCATACAAGTCAAAATACAGGATGCAGAGTAATAATGTTGTCATCAATCTTGAATCATCATTCTTAAGTCATTAGCTTGGTAACAGTGCACATGTGCCCTCTTTATCAAAGGTCAATGTTCTCTCATTATGCCAAACATCTGTGTGTCAAGACAGTTTTTTCTTAGGTCTTCTAATCACTATCTGTAGCTTTCTTAAACACTTTATTTGAAAAAGTCATAAATAAAGTATTAACTGGTGATTAATTCTTAGCCATGTTTGTTTTAATAAGTGGAGCGGAACTTGGCTGTAAACGCTGAGCCTGAATGACCCTTAGCTGCAGTCCCAAGTTATGATGTCTCATAGCAACAGAGTTATGTTTGAAAAATTCTGATATGAGAGTAGAGGGGGAAAAGGCATTATGTTCCAAAACAAGAAGGCTGCAATCAGTTACTCCTGTCAGGAACATCAGACCCATTCCAGGATGCTCTTCCTGGGTAAGGGTTGTCGCCTCGGGTTGTGCAGTATCGTTTGTCACACAGACTCCACTGAAGGGGTCGTGACCCCATCCTTCCTTCTACATCTATGTGTGTGCATATCAATATATTTCTTATTAAATATATTATATCTATACATATTGTCAATTATATCTATACACATTCAATTATTAATTTTTTGTTCATCTGTTTGTTAACTTAGTATGTCCACACATATGTGATCAAGTGTGAATGTACATGATAAGAGACATATATGATAGAGAACATCTTGTAGGAGACAGTTCTGTCCTTTGACCAGGTGGGCTCTAGGAATTGAACTCATGGCTCAGGCTTGGTGGCAGGTAGCTTTATATTGTGTGCCATCTTCCAGGCTCTAGTAATGAATTTTTTGGAGACACTGTCATTCAATACAGATGAGGTAGGCTTCAAAGTCATTGTATCTTACCTAAGTCTCCTCAGTGCTGAGATTACACAGGTACCATCAGGCCTGGCTCAGGCTCAGGCATGTTTTAAAGAAGAAGGTAGCTAAGAACAGGGTTGTTAGGTCCATTTCTCAAAATTTAGCAAATGTGATGCTTCAGGGTACACTTTAATTGATGTCAAAAAGACAGCAAGGAAACTTGACTTCTTTTTAAAGTGATGTAATTATCATTAATATTCATTATTTATTGTCATTGTGTATATGTGTATACATGAGTGCAGGTGTCTGCAGGGACCAGATCCCCCTTGATCTGGAATTACAGGTGGCTGTGAGCAGCCACATGAGGGCGCTGTAAATCAAACTCAAGGGAGAGCAATGTGTGCTCTAAACCACCAAGCCATCTCTCCAGCCCCCAGAAATCCATATTTTTTTTTTTAACGACAAAAGCCATACTCACTGCTCACAAAACTAGCAGGAGACTTATTTTTTTATGATTATGATGTTTTGTCTTTAAGTGAAACCTATACTTTTGGCAACAATTTGTTCTGATGGTTAGAAAACATGAGTGGAACTGAACGGGTAAGAATGGGAAACCATACTCGCTCTCAGGCTAGATTCCTTCAGGGAAGTACTCAAAGGTTGTAACTAATTTTTTTACAAAATTCAGCAAGTAGCCAAATATTCTGTGAGGAGGTTAAAACATTTTGTTAATAGACACTAGGGTGAGGTATTGATATCTTTATGAAACTTTGAATATAGGAGGTCCTAGAGAAGGAAATCTACACCACTTTCAATGGAACTACAGAGGAGATCCTCTCACTGAACAGATTGAAATTTGAATGGAAAATTTTATGATCTCCAAGGATACTGATATACCCTTTCAATATTCCATTACAGTGTCTTATATCCACATTTCAGATGGCTTGGCTGGTTTGTATGTAGCTGATAGGTAATAAGCAAAAGTCTTGTGGTGATTTGAACAAAAATGTCACCCATAGACTCATATATTTGAGTTCTTGATCAATAGGGAGTGTCACCATTTGTAGGAAATATGATGTGTGGCCTTGGACTAGGATGTGTAGCCTTGTTGGAGGAACTGTGCCACTGAGGGTAGGATTTAAGGTTTTCAAGAGTCCAAGCCAGGCCCAGCAGATATCTCTTCCTGCTGCCTGATGTCATGCTGTAGAACTCTCTCCAGAACTCTGTCTGCCTGCATGCCTCCATGCTTCCCATTATAATGACTATGGAGTGAACCTCTGAAAATGTAAGCAAGCCCAAGTTAAATGCTAAGACATTTATATCTAGCCTAGGTACAAGATAGAGTAGAAAGCTGCGAGTTTCTTTTAGAAAAGCCAGGCAAGGCATGGGTTATTGTCTGCTATAAGACCATTATTGGGAGGTGTTAAGGGAACATGAATTAATAACATAATGGGTAAATTGAAATTATTTTTTATCACTGATACCCCAATCCTTCTCTATAAATATATCCTGACTCTGACGTAGGAAAGGGAAATTGTAAATCTACTAATTTTAACAATGATAAGATTATACTGTTGTAAGCTGCTATAATCTTTCATTATGTAGAGTTCTTTAGAAAAATTGCATTTGTAAAGTTTAATGACACTCATAACCTTACTCTACTCTGTTTTTGTTACTATACATTGCTTCACCCAGTGATATCAGGCCAATTCAAATCAGAGCGTAACACGGTGTGCTCTCCAAAACATTTATAACATTAAATGTCAATTTAGTATAGTGAAATGGCTATTTGTTTACAAAGTTTAGCTCTGATTATTTTGCCATTTTCACACTAAATCAATTAATTTAATTTAGTCACATATTAATAACTAGGTTAACTGATCAAATAAAGGCTGGGGGGGCAATAAATAAAAAGCATCTTCCTACCAAGTATTCGAAAAGAGGGTAATTTTATCTACAGCTTAAGTCTTTATTTTGTTCTCATATAACATAACTGGAGCCTTTCATAGGTACCCTCTGAAAAACTCCACTCATCAGGGGATCAAAGCTGATGCTGAGACCCACAGGTAAACTTTGGGCAGAGACCAGGGTGAGTTTTGGATAAGTGTGTGTGGGTGTTGGGGGTAGGGAAATAGAAGGGACCTGGAGGGGACAGGTCTCCATAAGAAGGCAAACAGTGCCAAAAAATCTGGGCCCAGGGGGCCTTGTGGAGACTGATACACCAGCCAAGGACCAGGCATGGGGAGCGCCCAGGTCTCCAGTTCACATGTATTGAAAGGCAACTCAGTCTCCATAGCGCCTCCGTAGTAAGGGGACCAGGAACTCTCTAACATGATCTCTATGGTCTGCTCTTAGATCACTTCTGACCTCCGCTCCTGTGAGGCCCCCTTGCCAGGCCAAATGGGAAAAGGATGCAGGCAGTTGTGTTGAGACTTGATGGTCTGGGATCAGTTCCTTAGGGAGGAGGGCACCTCCTTCTGAGGACTAGGGGACTGTATGGGGGGAAAAGGAGGGAGGAAGGGACTTGGAGGAGGCAAAGGAGGGGGCTACGATTGGAATATAAAATGAACAAACTAATTTAAAAATAGATTTAAAAAAAGAAGAAGGAATTATTTTGCGGTTAAAGGTATGAGAATTGGAAAATAAAGAAATTAACAATCCATGTTAACATGGATATTTTTATGCAAAGCTGAGTCTGGTGGGTTTATATTAGTTAAGTGCTCTGCTGAAGTAACCCCTACAAAGCAACTTTTAAAAAGTCTTTGTTTAGGTTCATGAATTGAAGTACAGTTCACAATGATGGGGAAGGAGCATGTGTCTGAAGTTAGGAATCTGAGAGATGAACCTGGTGTCGGGACTTACTTATGGTTTTCTGGAAGCCCATCTTATTGCATGTTTTTTATTCAGGGTATTTCTTTCCCACTCCATATAACCCAAGCTATAAGCTCTTCCACAAGTCATGCTGGGGCAATTGTCTCCTGGGTCACAGAGATTCCTTCAGGCTGCAGGTGTTAGTCACCACCACAGTGGGCAATTTAGAAATGAGAGGACCCATACACTTTGGCCAACAAAATTCATCATGATACTTAATTATCCCCAACAAGAAAAAGTGAATCATATCTTTTCATTTACATTTAAGGATTTTAATTCAGCTCAGTAAGCAGTGGAGGTTGTCACTTTAACAGTGGCCATCCTAAGTCCCTTGTGTCATTTTAGATTTCCTAACAAATTAAAATCTATGTTAAGCATTTGTATCTAAAGTTAGCCCTATATCCCTTGACTCAGAAAACTCAACTGGCTACTTCCAGCATAATTAAAAATTAAATGTCCCCTAATCACAGCATTAGCTAGCAATAAATGGACAGACATAATTACACATGGAAATGGTCTAGGCTTCACTAATTCCAATATTAAGATATTTCAGAAGAAAGTGGTAAAAAACAGTGTCACATTACTCTACAATTCATTAATAAGCATGTTTTTTTTACCCACTATTCTTCATGGTGTATTAACATGTGACAGGGGTCAAGATTACATTAAATTATGGAATAAATTGCTGTAGTTAACAGTGCCATTTGACAGCTTTATGGGCAAATGCTGTTCTTGAGCATGTTCTGCACGCATTGAATTTCCCTTCCATTTAAGTGTCTTTTATTCTTTTTTTTTTTTTTCCTTCACTGAGGTGGTTTTTTACCAAAGTAATTATAATATATTGGCATTTAGCTAGTTTGAACCGTATCACCTTGTGAACCAACGGGATGCTAGTGGAAGGGAAGAGCTCTAAATATTGTTTGCATTAAATTTCTTCATGACAATTACATAGGGAAGATATTTAAAGGGCTCAAATACCATTTGTGGAAAGTTGACACCTGACAGAGTGACTTTCATACACAATATATTATTTAAGCTGCAAAATTCTATAATTTTATATGAACCTCAGATTCACTATTATATTAGAACATATATGTGCCTGAATATGAGTTACTGAACATGTATTTTTAATAATTTTTATAGTAATTTTGCATGTTCTATTACTATGAGTTAAGGCTCAACCATTTAACATAATAGTCTATGTGATAGTATGAAAACTTTTCTGTGTGCATAAATGCGCCTATAAAAATGCATGTCTATAAATATGCATATAAGAAAGTGTGTCTATATGTAATGCTGATACATATTAATTCATATACATATTAAAGTAGTTGCAGCTATCTTAAAGTATGCTATTATACATGACTATGAAAAAGCTATGAGTTCTCTGTCTTGTGTATATTAAACACCTGACCATTTTTCATTTGCTTTCATTAAGTGAGTGTAGATTTTGACCTTAAAAGGGTAGCATTTACATAGAAAAGCTCATCTCACCAGGAAGCGTCATAATGTTCTCCTAAAGGAATAATACATGCTGCAAATTACTAGAAAAAGGTCATTATCATTAGAAGTTCAATAACTTTTATTTTAAAAAATCGAATGCATATTACCTTTTGAGTAAGAAAACTTTAAAAACTTGTATTTCTCAAGCTCTGTCTAATACACAAAGGAATACTTTATAGATCATTAGAAATTGATATTTTTATTTGCTAAAGATTTACAATTATGAATATTGCTATAACTGTGATTGTGATATAAGCTACTCAAGATGAATCATGAACAAACAAATCAAAAGATTTTGGGGGGTAATATAACTGATTATTGATTTTAAAAGGTTTTAATCCTCCCTTTTACATTTTGTAACAAAATATAACTGCAATATTCTCTAGAGTATGATAAATATCATTGTCACTAATCAAACAGTAGTCAAGGGTGATTTTTAATCTATATTTTCTAAATTTCCAATAAGTATTCTGCAATTATTACAGAGATACCGTCATCTAAAGTTCACCTTTGCCATTCTTTTCATTAGTTTGATAATTTTATGAGTCAGGGTAGAAAAAGGATTCAACTTTTACTAACAGGGGCAATAAACACTTGATAGTTGTTCAATAATAATAATGATGATGATGATGATGATGATGATAATGTGCTCAGAATATTCAAGAGTTGAATTAAAAATATCAAAAATTGGTAAAATGTAGAACATTGTGGTCAAACAAACAAATAATAGGAATTTTAGAAAAGTCATTGATTTTAAAGGAAAGGAAAAAAGACATTTTATTTTCTTTTGTGATCTCACTCCAAAGGTAAAACAAAGACACAAGTGCACAATTTCATCCAAACTTAAATGTTTACTTCCTGATTTAATTTTATTTCCTCAATATCATTGAGCATCTTTTCATATATGCAGTGAACAACTTAATACACTAACGCTCAGAAAGTCAACACAGGCCATCATCCTGTTAGGAAGCATACTTTATATCTCAATATACAGATGCACTTGGTGTGATGCTATTTACTATAGAAAAACTGTGTAACAATTTTCAGTGAGTTGTGCTCTAGTGGAACTAGTATTAAAAGTGTGAAAAGAGGCTTTTATGACATAAAGAACAAAAAATAAGAAGGTACTGGGATAATGTGACCAGCAAAGTCTGAAATATGCACCAATTGAAAAGCACCATTCATAATTTAGGAGACAATGTTTATCTTGGGTCTAAGACACTCAAGACATCCCAGCTGGAATGTTCAAAGTAACAAGAGTTTGAAATCCCCAGCTCTGTACAGATTACTTGCTGATGTATCTCCCCTACCCTTGCCCAAATCTCCAGTGCCCATATCTCCAGTGCCTCTCACGAGTCTGCCCGTCCTCACTTACCTCCACTGAACTCATTGCTTTATTCTAGACTCCAACCTCAGCAGATAAGCCTTGGGAACCCACAGATCACTCTGATCAGTGATGCAAGTGGGATAGCTGCAGATCGTTATCTATTTTTTTTCTCCCAAATCTCATCCCTTAGTCTCCTCTCTAACTGTGCAGTTCACTAACTGCTGCCTCCTATCTTTCCCTACTCCTTTTCCCACCTCTAGTGGATTACACAGATCTTCTCCTCCCAACTTTCATTCCAATACTCATTTCTTTATCCCAGCTACCAACAGTGACAGGCATTTTCTGGGAAATCACTTTGGTCAGCAAACAGGTAACAGGGTTAACACTGGCTGCAGCTTTCCATACTCTCCTGGTCCCATCTCCAGTGGGTCACACTCATCTTCCCCTTCCTCCTTCCTCTTATTAATTGCCTTTTCTCAGCCTTCAAGTCAAGCATGCATGGCCTGGTTACCCACAGGCCATTCAAGCCAGAGATGCAGGTGGGATAACTGCAGATCTTCACTTCTTCCTCCATCCCTCCCAGTCTAATCTCCCAGTCTCATCAGCTCTGTAACAGACCTTTTGCTATGGTTTTTCCTCATTCTGTGGCCCTATTTTTAGCTCTTAAGCAGACTCTGGAGGACCACCTGACTTTCTTACCCCATGGACACCCAGATCCTCCTGCTCCTAGCCCATCCCATTCCTGCATGCCAGCACCAAATGATTAGAAATAAAATTTACCTGGGAAGCCCTATGATCCAAGGAGAATTTCCTACTAGACAACAAGTAACCACAATGGTTTCCTAAAAACTAGAAAGGGCAACTGAGAACAAGGAGCAGTAACAAAAAAATTCCACCTATCTAACACAAGACCTTGTATCAGCACCTAGAATTAAAATCTTCCAAAATCCAGATGTCAGAATAAAAACATAATCAATAACAGGCAGGGCATGATGTCTCCACTACAGCCCAACAACCTTAACACAGCAGGTCCTGAGTATTGCAACATAGCTGAATCACAAGAAAAAGACACTAAAAGAACTTTAATGGATATATTAGAGGTTCTTAAAGTAAAAATGAATAATTCCCTTAAACAATATATGAAAACATAAACAAATAATGGAAAGAAATTAATCACGCAGTTCAAGTCTTGAAACTGGAAATAGAATCAATTTAAAACTTGGCATTAAAAGGAAATCTGGAAGAGAAAAATTTGGAAAAAAAACTTGGAACCACAAAGGCAAGTCTCACCAAGCATAATACAGAAGATGAAAGAAGACTATTAGGTATTGAATACATGATAGAGTAAATGATACCCCTGTCAAAAACATGCTAATAAAAAAGATGCAAAATATCTCAGAAATATGGAACTCTAAGCAAAGACCAAATTTAAGAATAACAGGAATAGAGGAAGGAAAAAATGCAGTTCACAAGCATCAAAAAATATTTTTAACAAAAATCATAGAAAATATTACATAACCTAGAAAGTGATATGCCTATCAAGACATAAGAAGCATACAGAATAGCAAATAGACTGTACAAGAAAAGAAAATATTATTAGAACATAAGACTCATATCTTAAACATAAAGAAAAAGAAAGAATATTAAAAACTGCAATGGACAAAGACCAAGTAGCATATACAGGCAGGCCTATTAGAATTACACAAGATTTCTCAACAGAGACTCTAAATGAAATAAAGTCTGGAAAATTTTTCTATAGACTATAAAAGACCAAAGAATGCCTGCTCAGACTACTATAAGCAGAAAAATTTCTAATCACACTTGATGGAGAAATAAAGATATTCCATGTAAAAATCCTGTTTAAGTAATAAATATCTATCTACAAATATAGGCATAAAAAAAACATTAGAAGGAAAAATCTAACAAAGAGGTTATCAACACCCAAGAAAATTGAAGGAATAAATATTCCATATCAACAAATTAAAAGAGGGAAAATATGATTCTGTACCATTGTATATACTCACAATCAAACACACACACACACACACACACACACACACACACACACACACACACACACACACGACCACATCACAGAAATCAACACACACTATACACTGATATCTCTCAACATAAGGAGTCTCAATTTCTTAATTAAAAGACACAGACTAACAGGGGGAATGAGAAAATAGGATCCAAGCTTCTACTGCACGCAAGAAACAAACATTAACACCAAGAATGGACACCATTTCGGATAAAATGAGGAAAAAATATATTCTAAGTATGAACCAAAGAAAAATCTGGTATAGCTGTTTTAATTTCTGATGAAACATACTTCAAATGAAAACTAATCTAAAGACATAGGTAAGGACACTACGTACTCATCAAAGAAAAATTGATCAAGATTACATTGCATTTTTAAACATCTATACACCAAATACAAGGGCACTCACTGTGTAATTAAAACATTTTCAAATTTTAGATGACATATTGACCCTAAAACACTGATATGTGGAAATTTTTGTACTCCACTTTTGTCAAAAAATAGGTCAACCAGACATAATAAACAGAATTGCTAGCGCAAACTGATATCAGAAACTACATAGACCTAACAGGAATTTTGAAACTCCTCACCAAAACACAAAAGAATATGCCTTCTTCTCAGCAGCTTATGTAAATATCTCCAAATTTAGCCATATACTGGGGAAGAAAGCAAGTCTCAACAAATATAAAATAAATTAAAATAACACCTTGAATCTGATCTCACCATCACTGATAAAGAATGATTTAAACAACAGCAACAACAACAGAAAGCTTATAATATGTGAATGGAACAACTCACTACTGAATTAATACAAAAATTAAGAAAGTAATTGAAGACTTTTATAGAGTTGAATGAGAATAAAAGCACAACATACCCATACATTTTTTTCTAGTTGCAATTACATTATATTATTTTATAGTCTTTGAAACACATAGAACATTCTACAAAGAAAGTAACTTATATTTATAGCTACCATATAGATATTTTAACAGCATACTCAACTTTTTGAACTGATTTATATTATATGTTTATTTTCTATTAAGTATTATTGACATTATTTTACTTGAAAATTTAAATAAAAATTTTAGGCATGACACAAATACAAGATTTAGACAAAAATATTTCATTCATTTTCTCTTACAACTTAGATGAATTCATTTACACATTTTATCTAATTTAATTTATCCCTCAAAAATCTGTATTATTATTAATATATTTGAATCACAATGTGTTCTGGTTTATTTTCTCTTAAATTTAAGCATTACTACTTTAATTATATCTTTTGTTTAATTTGTTCAGATTTTCTTAAAAAGAAATTATTGTTTCCAGCTTTACATTATTAATTATATTATATCAAGCTCCATTGTATTTTCTAAGGCTTCTGTTTGCTATATTTCCATTTCTGAAATACAACTACAACTCTTCATGGTGATGGCTCTGTATATTAATTTTATATCAGTTAATTGCATTACATCCTTCAATGTACTTTTTTTTCTTCTAAAGATTTTATTTTATTTTATTGGCATACATTTATATTATTACACATAAATTAAAAAATACAGCAAGAAGAACCACAAAACAATCAGGGATTATATGAATGTTACATTCATGGTGTTTTGGCTAATTGTTTTGGGCAACCTTTGAGAAAATGTTTTTCCTATCTTGGTAATTCTAAAATTCTGAATGAGAATAAATTTCTATCACATCTCATCTCTGTCAACTTAAAACATCTATCTAGACCTAAAACCATCTTAACCCCTAAACAACTAAGCTTATTTTTAAGACTAAACTATCTGGTCTTCAAACTCATCAGAGATTTCAAAGCCTCACTGATCTGCATAATATGGCTCTTAAAGAGGCTTTTAATATTTTAAGATCCTTTGGCAGCAAGACAGGTTAATTTCTGACAACACCCAGCCTACCTCAAGAAGATGATGAGCACCAAAGAACCTCCTAATGGAGATGGCTTCAAATGTGGCAAACAAGCCACTGGGCAAAATTCTAATTCTGCCTAAAAGTGGGCAAGCTTGGATACAGGTAGAGTCGATGGCCAAACTCTGCCAGGACAGGGTAAGCAGGTCCCCAATATATGGCTTCTGCCTCATGAGTGTGTCTGTCAGATATATTGGGCCAGAAGGATGAAGATGATGCTCCAATGTTGTAGAGAGTTTTGGGTGATTGCTCAGGTAGCAAAAGTCTCTGTCATTCATTTTGGAAGCTGCTAACATGCACTTGTAGTTCCTGATGTAACATACCCATACTCTGGGACAGAAAGAAGGCAGTTACAAGAGGCAAGTTCATTGAACTATGTGCCTACATAAAACATTGGCAAGATCTCCTACTAGCAACTTAAAATCTAATCCCAAATTTATAGAACAGAAAGAAGAACCCCTAGGGAATAGCAGTAGTTGGCAATAAATAATCAAAATGAGCTCTGAAATCAATAAAATGGTATCAACAACAACATCCAAACACAAAGAATCAATTGAACAAAGTGTTGATTCTTGTAGAAAGCCAAAAAAATTGAAAAAACAAAAACAAAACAAAACAAAAAAACAGAAAACCTTGGCCAAACTGCCTAAAAAGGCAAAGAGCTTATCCACATTAACGAAATTAGAAACTAAAGTTGGAAATACCATTAGACACTGGGGAAATCAAAATAATCATAAGGACATACTTTAAAAATCTGTAGTCAAATGGGGACATGAAAAAGAAATAGATACTTTTCTCATTTCACACCACTTATCAAAAATAAATCAAGACCATCCAGGTAAGTAATTTAAATAGACCTATAAATCTTAGTGAAATAGAAGTAGTCATTAAGTCTCCTATCCTGAAAGGCCCAGGGCCAGAAGGTTTTAGCACAGAATTCTACCGGATTTTAAAAGAAATGTTAATGCCAGTACTCCTCAAATTATTCTACAAAACAGAAACAGAAGGGAAATTGCCCAATTCATTTTTAATAAGACAGAGTTACCCTGATACCCAAACCACATAAAGACTTAAGACAGAAAATTACAGATTACTTTTCCTTAGGAACATGGGTGCGAAAACACTTGCAGACTGAATCCAAGAACTCATCTAAAGCACCATCCATGATAATTAAATATGTTTTATCCCAGAGATACAGGAATTGTCAAAATATGTAAATTGATAAACATAATCACCCACATAAAAAAAAACTGACATGACAAAACACATGGTCATCTCATTAGATAAAGACAAAGCCTTTGAAACAATTCAACACCAAGTCATAATAAAAGTTCTAGATAGATCACTGAGACAATGGATATTACTCAACACAACAATGCCACCCAGTGTAAATCAGGCTCATAGCCTACATCAACAAAAATGGAGAGAGACTCAAAACTTCCCCACACAAAAACAGCAACAAGACAGGGACATGCATTCTTCATACCTACTTATCATAGTAATTGAAGTCATAGCTAGAGGACCAAGACAACTCTGAAGGAGATCAGGAGATATAAATAGGAAAGGAGTATCTCAATGTGTCTTCATTTACAGCTTATATGATAGTACACATAAATGACCCAAAACATTTCACGGCGGAAACTCCTAGAGCTGATAAACACTTTCAAGGAAACAGATAAATACAAAATTAATTCACAAAAATCAGTAGGCTTCCTATATACAAATTACAAAAGGACTGAAAAGTCATGAACATAACACCATTCATAATAGTCACTAATAATGCATAATATCTTGGGGAGGGGGGACTGTTAATTCAAGTGGAAGACTTGTATGGCAAAAACCTTTAATATGTGGAAGGGAGAAAGTCAAGAAGATGTCAGAAGATGCAAAGATCTCCAATGTTCATTGTCAGGTAAGATTAATATTGTAAAAATTGTCATCTTACCCAAAACAATCTACAGATTTACTGTAATCCCCATCAAAATCTCAACACAATTATTCACAGAGTTTACAAGGACAGTTGTCAGATAAATTTGGACACACACACACACACACACACACACACACACACACACACACACAGGAAAAGCAATGCCACCGAGGGAACAAAAAACAGGATAGAAAAAATAATTCTGAAAATAAATGCAGGAGTTATCATTAGCTCTGATTACAAGTTGTAGTACAAAGCTATAGTCATGGTATTGACGTAAAATCAGACAGGTTGATCAGTGTAACCAATTGAAGACCCAAACACAAATACAAACATCTATGGAGACCTGATTCATAAAGAAGCCAGGAATGCACAGTGGATAATAGGCAGTGTTTTCAGCAGATGAAGCTGGCCAAGCCAAGGGGCAGCATGTAGGAGAACACAAATATGTCCATACTTATTACCCTGCATAATACTCAACTCAAAATGCAGTAAAGACCTCAACATAAAACCAGGTGCACCAAACCTGACAGAAGAGAAAGTGGGGAACAAACATCCTTGAACTCGCTGCACAGAATACTTTCTCTTCCAAACACTGGCAAAACAGAAACTAAGATAAACAATTAATGAATATGATCTCATGAGACTGAAAATCCTTTGTATGACAATCGACACCATGATTAAGACAAAACAGCAGCCTACAAAATGAGGGTAGATTTTCAGTAACTGCACATCCCTGTTATAGAGGTTTTTTCCTCCCTTCCACATGATCCCAGAATAATCATGCATGAAACTCAAAATATATTTACACATACTAGGCCATATACCTAAACTTTTCTCTAACTGGCTCATAATGACTCACTGCCAAGAGGGAGTAGGCTGTTTTACCACAAGAGTTTTACAGAGAAAGGTTGAATGGGAGACCAAGCTAGACACAGGTGATAGAACAAGCCAGAGAATAAGAAAGAGCAGGATTAGAGCAGATTGCTGAGTTAGTTTGAGGCCAAGCACAGCAATTCAGGAACCTAGAGAGAAGCCAGACTGGATAAGTCAGGAGGCAGAGGAGATGAGCCAGAACAGCTGAACTGAACCTGCCAGCCATGAGCTCAGAAAGGACAAATAAGGATGAGCTTATTAAGCACTAAGTCTCAGATGCTGAAAACATTCCTGGCCTAGGTTAGATTGTACAGAGTTTAGAAGCTTCTAGTACTAGGCCTAGAATAGCAGACGGAGGCAGTAAGCCTCCCACACAGCAATTGAAATAGGCAAATAAAAGTTCCTCTTACAGCTTTGCACCAGGTCCTCTGCATACATATTTGTACTCCAGTTCAGTTTTGTTTTTTGGGTTTTGGTTGTTTGTTTGTTTTGTTTTGGGTTTTGGTGGGGACCTGAGTATGCAAATAAACTGTTCTCTGATTCATGTGCCTTTTCTTGGACTCCTTGCATTCTGTTTGTTTGTTTTGCCTAACTCTGATATTGTAGTTTTTGGTTTAACATGTTTTATGTTATCACTAACCTTTAATGCCTATTTGTTTTCTAATGAGAGGAAACAACACATTGGTTCAGGATGGGAGAGGAAGAAGTAAGGCACTGGGAGAAGTACGGGGAAGGGAACTCTAATAGGATATAATTATATGAGAAAAATAGACAAAAAACAATTTCCAATGAAAGGGGAAAATGTGTTGCAAAACAAATAAATAGCTCCTCAAAAGTTGATGTTTAAATAGACTGGTCTATTTGGCAGAAAAGAAGTCATTCCATCGTTATATGTTTGAAAATCAATGGTTTGCCAGGCGTGGTGGCACACGCCTTTAATCCCAGCATTCGGGGGGCAGAGGCAGGCGGATCGCTGTGAGTTCGAGGCCAGCCTGGTCTACAAAGTGAGTCCAGGATGGCCAAGGCTACACAGAAAAACCCTGTCTCGAAAAACCAAAAAAAAATTAATAATAATAATAATAATAATAATATTAATAGTAATAATGATGATGATGAAAGAAAATCAATGGTTTGTTAAGAGAGCACAAGCCCATGTCCTACTCTGGCTGAATAGAGTGGAGATGCTGAGAATGACCCTCTATTATATCTGTATATCTCACACACATAATTCCACTTAAATGGTTATTGTTTTTTCCCTCTTCCTCAATGTCTCCTTCTTGCTTTTTTTAAAAAAATGTTCTTGTCTTTGTATGATTCTATAGAAGCCACTATAAACTGATGGATTGGGTTTTGAATTATCATACTTGGCTTATGTTAACTTAAAGGGAAAATAGTGTGGTGCCTTCACATTGGAAGACATTCATTTAATTTACAATAACATTCTGGCCTTGAGCGCACAGGTGGATCTAGCTGCTCAGGCCACACTGCCGTGCACATCACACTTGATACACAGCAGAGAGGGGGAATTCCTTCAATTAATTTGCCTTTTCTTAGACTGAAAACCCATATAATCAGGACTTGCTGACTTTTACATTAAGTATCAAAGTGCCCAACTCTGAAATTCATTTCAGGTGCTTTATCGTGTACTCATCATCTTTAGCACGCATGGTCATTTCAAACATTGAGACAGAAACAGGGCCACGCCCCTGTCCACACTGACAGTGTATTCTCATCTTTTCTCCTTCCACAGCTGTAACCCAGGTAATGCTGAAAATTGACATTTCAAAACCAATACCCACTGCACATTCCCTCAGAATGTATACACTGTTGAGGCATGTGGATTGCCTACGTATACCATGTTAGCAAACATTCTTTTCTGTAGTAGAGGTAATTTCATTCCTGCATTTGACTTATAGACTTTATTGACCTTGACTTCAGTGATCTTGAAGATCTGTGGCTTTTACATCATTATTTTCATCACTTGAAATAAGTCCTGTGTTAGGTTGATGCTGTGAATCTATGCTTCAGCTATAACTGCATGACAGGAACTGAACACTTGTTGGCATGTGCGCATAGGGTTACGCACAACATGGCATGCAGGTGTACAAGCATAGCTACTCAGGGGCAAAGGTGAATAGTCATGCAAAACCTTGATTGCAGACACAAGTTTTCAGTAAGATATGTGCATTTGGATGGCAGTTATTTAACCGAATGAGAGAAGTGAATTCAAACATGTGCAAAGTCACCTAGCTGGGTGTCCTCTGCCTCAGAAGATGTGTAGTTACCATTTCCACCAGTTTTCTTCAGATTGTTTTTCATCTCATTAACAGTTACCCAGAATATGGAGTCAGCTAAACATTCCACTTAGCAGCTTTAATTAGAAAAAAGAATTCTAACATATACTTGACTCAGAAGTTCTTCATTTTGTCATCACCTTAATTAGAAAAGTTTAGATTGAAATATCTGAATACTTACATATGTATTCCTTTTACAATATATGCACATATATATCTTCCTAGATGGTAAGACATAAATAGAAGGAATGAAAAAGATAAAATGTTGTAATATGTAGATCACTAACAGAAGTCCCCAAAACATCAAGCAAATATTGAACAATTTTACAGGTTTTATCAACTTCCTTTCTTTTCAAATCTCCAGGTCCTGCCCTGAGAACTTAAAATAAAACACATATGTAAGGGAGTAGAATATTGCCAGTGGTAGACACCCAAGTAAATTCAATTCATTTACAGTAATTGAATCCAGAAAACATTGTAGTGTTCAAGGAAAGTTGATGTAAATAGAACAAGTCCTCAGAGTGAAAGCATCACATTATTCTCCTTGGCTTTTGACATCAAGTGCTCTGACTCTTTCCATACAAATGCAAAGATTGCCATCTGTCCAAAGTTCCTAATTCTGTTACCAGAAGAATACCAACATAGTTACACTGAGATGCATCAGAGATTTCTTTTTTTTTTTTTTTTTTTATTTTATTAATTTATTCTTGTTACATCTCAATGTTTATCCCATCCCTTGTATCCTCCCATTCCTCCCCCCCCCCCCCCATTTTCCCATTATTCCCCTCCCCTATGACTGTTCCTGAGGACCTGGTGGCACTCAGAGGAAGGACAGCAAGTAGCCAAGAAGAGACTTGATACCCTATGAGAGCATCAGAGATTTCTAATTGTCTTATGAGACAGGAATTTATGACCTGTTGCTATTGCCTTCCAATACCCCCAAAATATGAAATTAAGCTTCATTATTAGTTCCTTAAACCTATTTTTACAAAATATGTAAATATGTTCTAATTCGGATTCACTGCCATGAACAATGTTATTATTGCTTCCTGAGCAATAAAAGGGATATATTTAGAGAACTGAGACAAATTTGAAGTTTTGCTGTAACTATACCATCAGCTGAAATCATTGCTCATTGCTGTCTAGTGAGTAATTAACAGAGTCGACCTCCCTTTAAGCTTTTGGTCACTAGTTTTAGTATTCAGTACTGTATTTTTGCCCTGTAGTAATGATTGCTGTTGTAGTCTAGAGATGCTTTCTGGTTTCCTTTAGTCATTCTTCATGTATTCATCATCATTCTGTAAGAAAAACTATCTGTAAGAATTATAACTGTGAAGTCTGGTAGAAATCTACTCTGAACCAATTTGGTCTTGCAGTTCTTTATTCAAAATGCTTTTTAATACTACTTCAGTCTCCTTGTTTGTTATGTGTCTCTGTAGGAAGTTGACATCATAGTTTTTAATATTGATGGTTTGAGTGAATCTAGAAATTCATCCATTTCTTTTACAGTTTTCAACTTCATGGAGTGCAGAGTTTTTAAAATATTCCCTTAAAATTATTTTGAATTTCTTTGATGTCTCTTGTAATGTTTCCCTATTCATTTCTGTTTCTCTTACTGTTGATTCTCTGTTTTAGGCATTTGGGACAAGTGTCTCCCTGTCTTGTTTATTTTCTCAAAGAACCGACTCTAAGATTCACTGATTCTTTTTCTTGTTAGTTGCATCAGTAAATCATTTATTGCACCTTTTAATTTTTTTTAAATGCAGGCACTGGAGCTATAAACTTCCCTCACAAGACTGCTTTCATTATGCCCCAGAGATTTTATTGTGTTTTGCTTTCATTTTTATTTAATTGCAGCATTTATTTTTTCTTTCTTGGTTTCTTCTTTGACTAGTCATCATTCAGCAATGAGTTGTTCAGTGTCGGAAAGTGTATATATTTCTTTTAGACTTTTTTACAGTATGATGAAGTGGCCTATTTTGCTCATTATTATTTATCTATTTTAAGTTAACTTGCAAAGTAATGGGTTTTGTTATGGAATCACAAACATAGATGTCCTTGGGCTTTGTTCTTCCTCACTCCCCTTACTCACTATCCTCTCTGGACAGCTGTGATCCCTTCTCCTCACTGCCACATTCCTTGTTTTCATATAATCATCATTATGCCATAGGACTTACATCACACTTTCTTCTGCCCTGCCTCAGAAGACCCAGCCTATCCTCACAGCTTCCTTTCCGCTTTCATGACCTGCTGTATGAGTACATGAAACACAAACATAATCTTTAGCCTACTCTATAAGAGAAAACATGGAAGGTTTGCTTTCCCTTTTTTTTTTTTTTTTTTTTTTTTTTTTTTTGAGTCTGGCTTATGCTGCTTAAGCTAATGTGCTCTAGTTCAATCTAGCTCCCTCCCCCCCCACCCCACATCATATGTTTTACTTATGTCTACACCAAATTCTCTTGTGCACACAAACCACATTTTTATACATTTATATATGTGGCCAGACATCTTGTCTGTTTCTGTTTTCTTTCTCTCTTTTTTTTTTTTTTTTCTATTGTGAATTGGGTAGCAGGAAACTTTGATGTGTAGCTGTCCTGTGGCATGTCAACGTAGGATCCTTTAGGCAGATCCCGAATGATGATATAGCCGGGTCATATGGAAGTCTAGTTTTAATATTTGAGGCACCTCTGAAGGAGAGATAAACCTGTTTTTTAGGATCCCAAGTGCAGGATTGGAATGGTCTCGTGCGAGAACAGGTGAGGTTAATTCACTAGAAGAGCAACCACCTCATGCAGGAGCTTAATTGTTGCCAGCTGAAAAGATTCCGTGAACTGACTCTGGGAGGAGAGATATAAATGAGTTCAGAACTGGAGGTGGGGCTTTTTGGAGACTTGGGATAGATTTGGCTGTTCTTCGTTGCACTGCAAGACACTCCTAGAGAAAACCGCCCAAGGGAATGCCTCCGGGCTCCGGCTCCTGCTGAGGTTCTGGGTTCTGCTTACCCCAGGTTCCAGCAGAAGAAATCCTGCGGGTCACATCCGGAGAATCATTCCTCGGAACTGATATCCTCAAGGTTTGTTATTGTGTCCATTAATCCTCATTTCCTATTGTTTTGGTTAGTCGGGTTATAAGTGACGTATGCTCGGTCACTAAGTTGTTAATAAAATATATTGGTTAAGAAAATTGAGCCTACACACTTCCACTGAGATTCCTATGATGGTGGTTTTTCCATTTTACAGTGTCATCAGTAATGTATGGTTCCTCCTTTTCCACACTCCTGAGTCCAGTTCTTTTTTTTCCCTACAGAAATGCTCTGATAATTGGAGACATAGTTTCCACACTTCAATATCGAGCAAGTAATTATAAGTGAAGAAATTAACGTATCTGTAAGCTACTATTTACATTTTAAATGACCTAATGAAAAATAGTAGAATTTCAGCAAGAGTTTATCATTGAAAATAACTCAGGAATAAGGTGGGCTGCAGCAGGTGACAAAAATTAGTATTAGCATGTGTTAGCATAAAATACTAGTATATAAATGCTACAACTTCCTTTAATGCAGCGTCAAATATTTTTCATTTTGTTTTTCCTGAATATACCAGGGCTTTCTTTCCCTACATGATAATTTCCAAGTTGTTTCAACAACTCTGAGTAATAAAAATATGCATTATTTCTCTATAGATATCAGAAAAGTATAGCAGGTTTGAAATATAGATACCTTTGCCCAGTGCCATGGGATATTAAATCAGACTCATTTCTCTTCATACCCCATAATATAATATGAGTCATTAAGTTCAATTAATTCTCCTTCTAGAAGTATGTCAATTCATCGTTCATTCTTCTCCCTGCCATTGTTTTAATTGATGTCCTCAGATCATTCTTGTTGTAGACTTGATAGGTCTAATTTTGTCCTTGTCACAAGCACGTTCCTTCCTGCATCTGAAGCAAATCTCCTTAGACCATTGTAGTGATTGTGTTGACGCTTCTATTGTTTGGTTATCTATAAACTTATTTTTATGAATTGGCTACACTATCTCAACTCTGTCAGTCAATATTAACTGACTGTTATCAAAGGACTTAAAGTCTAATGGTACTGATCATATTCATGCTTAGTAATATTTATGAATTATGTGAGATCAAGGTATCTTCCTTAGATTTTTTTTTCTTTTTCCTTTTTTTTAACCTAAATGTTTTGCAGGATCTCTCTATGTAGCCCTGACTTACCCGGAACTCTTTGTGTAGATTAAGTGGTATCTGGGATTCTTTGCAGGTCAGTTGGCCTTAGACTCATGGAGAACTGCTTACACCTGTCTCCTGAGTTCTGGGACAAAAGACATGTACTATTGTACCTGTTTGAGTCTTAGGTTTCCTTTAATGTCTCATAATGAATTCTGAAGGTGATGGTTCAATGAGAAATATCCATCTGGAACACTTAGCTTTTTGCAAACCACTTTAAGAGTTATTAATAATTATTATTTTCATTGCTTAAATAAAAAACATTTTAAAATATGTTGCAAAGAAAGGAACATGCCCTTACAAGAAGTTTAATTTAAAGGTATATATGATGTAAAGAATGCTTCAAGTATTTCTTTGAAAGATATGTAATTTATGAAAAATATAAAATAGTTTATATAAGTATAAAAGTAATGTTTGCATAATCTATATGCTCAAAGGTGATGAAATATGCATTGAGACATGCAGTTACCATGCATAAAAATAAAAAAAGTCAATCATAAATCCCCTAACCATGACTTCACACACATTTGGTGTTATAAAGAAATTAAAGAATTTTTTTACCTTATTAGGTATGATCCATTGCTTAGGTGACAGCCAAAAGTATAAAACATTCATAGATTCACGTTCTCAGGAGAACCCAAGAGTAATCAAGGGAGTACAAGGGAAATTTGGGCACAAAATTTCTGTATCTGTTTGTGTGATAATCACCCATCTCACTACAAAACTTGCTAGAGAAAGAAAAGATCAATTTCTACCGGATGATAATTTCCTTTATCTCTCAAATGCATTCCACCTGTGCACTGCCTGCTACTGTTACTTCATAGATGTTTGTTTCTTTATAGGATGTTTGTGGACAAAACTAAACAGTTTTTGTTTCCTATATTCCTCTGTCCACATTATCTTCTACACTGATGTCAGAGGAATTTTTTATTAAATATTTTTTTATTTTTGACATATACATTTAAATTATTACACATGGATACAATAAACTACCCACAACAAGAAGAACCATAAAACAATGAAGAATTATATAAATGTTACATTCTTAGTGTTTTGGCTATTTGTATTTGGAGGCATTGAAGAAAACATCTTTCCTATCTTGGTTTGTCTACATTTCTGAATGTAAATCAATACCTATTATATCTCGTCATTATCAATTTAAAACATCTATCTAGACCTAAAAACACCTTAACCGCAAACAATTAAGCTTAATTAAAAAACTAAACTATCTGGTCCTCAACCCGATCAGAGTTTTGAGAGGGAATAAAATTATTTACCTGAGTGCAGTTTGGATTCTGAAATTCCTGTGCTTCAAACCTCTCAGGAGCGTTTTACCATCTCTGGGATGAGGTAGGATGAAGGTGAGAGTTGCCAATAATTTGGCCATGACGGCTCTGTCACTTCACCTCCTACCCCTGCCAGTTTGTGCCTGTGATCCACTCTTCCCAGACACTTTGTAGACTTGCTTTATTGGCCTCCATTCCTTCTCTTGTTCCACCTCGCTTTCCTACCCGAAAGGCAGAAACTATATGAATCTCAGCCCTCAGATTCTTGACATTATCATCCTGGCTCCAGCTGGAATGAAAGTGCCTCTGGAGTATAAAAGTATCTATAATGGCCTTAGATATGTTTTATGTTCTTGTAGAACTCAACTGTCCCCTTACCCCCATGTGCAATTATAGGTGTGTACATTAAAGGTCCCGCAATTAGTTAGTGCTACCCTGTTGTATTCTAACATGTCTTGGCTGCTTCGTCTCATCATTGCAGTCATACTGCGATGTAGTATTCAGGACACGATGATGATTATATGAGACACATATTGCTGGTGTCTGTAGACACATTGGGAAACTGGAGGATCTCAGAAAATAGAGTCTTCTTCCCAACCTCCTTTCAATAAAGAGGAAAATGTCTTTATTGATTTTAATAAAAATAAATTAATATCACACATGCTTAATATTGTAAATCTGTTTAAAATTTATGAAGAAAGATTTCATAGGTCTTAGAAGTAAACTACAGCTCTTGGTTTTACTAAGTGTACATGTTATCAAACCGCCTTTTAAATACATCTGAGCATTTCTATTGATTAATGTTGTTAGCCTTGATCAGAAAAGGCACATTTTGCAGTAACTACGAAATTCATAGCTGCTTAAAGTGCTGAGACTATGTGCGATTATCTGCTCAGCCTTAAAGGAGAGCTTTGTCAACCTCAAGGGAAAAAAGGTTTAAATGAAGGGAATAGAATAAGGGCAGGGATATGATAAAGTCCTATCTTCTAGATGAGAATTTTGTGTCTATGAACTAACATCAGCAGCGCTGAACTATATGAGGCATACACAAAACGGATCCCACTAGCATCGAGTCATGGACTGGGGAGAGAGTCCTGTGTCCCATCCATTCCTGGGGAACTACTGGCAGGCAGGAATTACAGGGAGGATGTAGAGACATTTTATTCAGTGTTTCGGCTACTGGTAAGTTGTCCTTGCTTCTGTAAATAACCCCCACATATCCTCTTATGAACAATGCTAATTAAGACCAGTGGGTCACGAAAAACGACATAAAGTAGAAGGGGACCTAGTTGGTAAGAAGAGCAGATTTAATGGGCAGTGTCAGTGTGTGGCTAGCATAGCAAAAACATATTATATATATATATATATGTTTTATACTACTTTAAACATCATAACTGAGTTGAAAGGACCATTAGTCAAATAAAAAATATCGAGGAGGCACAATTTAAATATGGTTCTTCTCAGGTGAAGTGCCATGGTGTTTTCTTTTATGTGAGTGGTATTCTTTACATCACTCGACTCAATATGTTGTCATTTGATAATGTTTAGAGACAAAGTACTTCTAAAATGAGCTTTTCCATAGGTGCCCATGTCTCCCCTCCCTGGGACAGAGAGCATTTCTGGTCTGATCTCTGGGATTACTGTATTTCTTTCTTAAGATGCGTCTGATTCACATATAGCTTATTCTCTTGAGCAAAAGCACAACAATGTAATAGAAATCCATTGCTTTGTTAACTTTCATTGACGTTTTGTTTCTTCTTTTTAATGGTTTCTCTGTTTACAGCACAAGGTGAGCTCAGTCTCATGCTGCTCCACCTTCAGTCGCCCAAGTGCAAAGATTGCAGAATTACCCTACCAGGCCTGGCTTAACTTTACAGCTGCTCTGCATCTCAGTATTTCTGTAACATTTTTTCCATCTAAGTTGTGAATGGATTGGGCAAATCCTGTCATTATGAGAAGGTCATTTTCGCCCTTTGCAACAGTCTGTTTAAGTCGGACATGCTAGCTTTCCATTCAGTTATTTCTCTTTTAACCTTAGACCTCTTGTACATAGCAAAGGTCCATAGGTCTGTTACACAGATTTATAAAAATCTTGTTTCCAGTGTATAGGTCAGGAAAGATGGAAGAACATGTATACAAGCCAGGGGGGAAAAAAAAACCAGCCTTTTTTCTTAATTCACAGATAGGCATCAGTGATGAAGAAAAGTATTAGATTCATCAGGAGCCTTTCTCTGTGGCTCAGGGAAAGGGAAGAGTGTGAGTGGACTCTTCTCTTCAATGTCTCATTTGGTTTTTTTTTTTTTTTTTTTTTTTCAATGTCTCATTTGTTACACAAGCTCATGGGCACTGAAAGGCATTCACTTTGCGCTTTACATGTCATCTATAGTATGAATTTCTAGTAACAAAAAAGGAGAGGCATCCTGTTGTAGCATGGGTTAAAGACAAAGTCGGGTTCTTCTCTAGATTACTCTCTATGGTAGGA
Source organism: Acomys russatus (assembly GCF_903995435.1). Taxonomy (NCBI): domain Eukaryota; kingdom Metazoa; phylum Chordata; class Mammalia; order Rodentia; family Muridae; genus Acomys; species Acomys russatus. Next base: position 61,762,099 of record NC_067149.1, on the reverse strand, counting down.
AAGAATGTCCTTGAACATTCTGTTGTTAGCTTCAGATCTGTCACCAGGACCCAGAGCACAATGGCCATGGACATCTGGAGACTGGTTCTCTTGCAAATGCAAGATCTGAGACTAGTGAGTCTCACTTAGCAGAGACCCACCCTGTGCATCCTCCCCTCAACAACCCCAAGGAGAACTCTAGCAAATCCCCTTCTGTGATTGAGAGAAATGAAGATACTCATGTTAGGTTGCTTGCTTTAATTACCTTTGCTTCCCATTACTTTTTTCTTGTGTTCTATAAAATGACAAAGCAACCCAGGATGATTTTTTTTTTTTTTTTTTTTTTTTTTTTTTGTAGATAGAATTGTGTCAGAGAATGTTATTTTACCTTCTGAAGTGGGAAATGGAGAAGTGAATTGTTAAACTTACCTTCAATGATGAACAAATACAACAAGGGAGGTTGTCTTCTTGATAAAGAGAATACACCTATGGCATTTCTAAAATACCACTGTATGCTCAGGCTTTATGTGGAAGGCAGTCGAACAGAGATCTGCTTATACAAAGGCAACCGTGTGATATGTAGAGAAGTTTTGCATGCTAATGGACTATGGAAATGACACCATTACTGTCTGTTCTGTTATTAACCCCCTGTCCTAGGTCAAGCAGATATGTTGAACATTTAAAAGGTGAGCAATCAGCAAACAAGTAATCACACACAACACAGTTACCCTGAAGATGGAATAAGTTCTTTTTCCATTAGGTATAGAATTATTCATTTTTTTTTTTTTCCGATGAGTGAATTAAAGAGCAGAGGCGTGTGAAGAGCGAGTGCTGGCATGACTTCTATGAGATACTCCTTGTTACATGCGGTACACAGCTCCTAAAGGTCACGGGACTAATTAGTGGCATGTTGATGACAAAAATTCAGTGTTCCTGACTCACTAACCAAGTCTGTTTTCTGTATGTAAATCTATGAATTCCTTCTTATGTCGGCTTTCAAATTTTTACTTGCATGCAAGATTACAACTTTTTTTTCCTGTCTTTAGTATATTAAATATAAAAAACACTTGATTGTGAGCAGCTTAATTTCACCTATTCACAGACCCAGTTTCTACAAGACACAACAGAAGCATCTTGCAGAGTCTGTTTTTGTGTCACTTTGCCATTATAGTACATAAAATAAATTGTTTTACTTATGCTGTGATTTTATGTGCTTGCTCTGATAGGCTGAAACTTCCAGAGAGAATTTAACAACCATCACATGTCATTTACAGCTTAAGGACCTTTGCCATACGTTTTCATGATTACACAGGAAGGTGGTATGACCTTTCAAAGCCAAGACCTAATATTGAGCACAAAATTTGAAAACTAAGCACCTAATCTTGGTAGTTGTTGAATATATGTGTGAAGTACTTTGAAGTAAACCATTGATTATTTGTGTATTATTTTAGAACTGATTGTTAAGGCTAGAGGGTCAAAATCCACATTCATGTCACCATGTCCATTGTCTTTCGTGTTCAAAAAGAAGACAAATGAGAAGAAAAAGAGAAACTGTCTGATGTTGGTGAATTAAATGAGAATACAATTATTACTCCATGTCTTCACAAAAGACATTTGTAACATTTAAGATTTCTGCTAATTGCACGAGGTACATTATCATGCAAAAGAACGTTAGTGAAGGTTGAAAAGGACAAACCAACTGTTCTCGTACATCACCATAATTATGCAGCGCCATGTTCGAACAATTACATCTATGTAGACCCACTGTTAAAATCAATGTTACTTGTACAGCTAGCCCTTAATCAATGAAACCAGTCAATTTCCCATGGTCACATCCTTCTTCTTAATTAAGACAGTGATATCTCTGGAGCACAGGGTCTCCGAGAGATAAATAAGTACAGAGGTTGGGAAATGTCAAAGAGGTGACTCCCGATTTTACTCCTGACGAACTTGGGAGGGAATAAGACAGTTCCTTCAGTTCAGGGAAGCAGCACAAGCTCCTAGGGCGATGGCTTAGCATTCATTAAGAAAAGAGCAGGGAGTTGTGTCTGACAGAAATAGCCCTAATGAGCATAGAAGGTTTTCACTGTGCATATCCTTCATAGTCATACTCAGAATTATGAAGGTTGTGCCATCTAAGCCAATTTTAATTAGAGTGAGCATGGACCCCTTTGGACAGTTAGCCTTTCTTTCCAAAATCCATTTCAATATGGTGTCATTTTGTTGTCATAATCAAAATGGCAAAGTGATGGAATAACCTACTTAAAATGTCTGTGGTGTTAAAGCAGACATGGCAAACAGCCTCTAATGACACATGTAATAAGGGTTTACCTGGGGGACTTTGACAGCATGCTCTGTGTTGTCAGTGGGGCAAGAATAACGATAGAGGTGATGGTCGAACTCTTCAAAGATGCACTTTTGCCTGGCTGTTTCACCAATTGGCTGTAAAAGTTCCGTTCCTTGAAAAAGAAACCCTTGCGAGAAAAAAATGAAACAACTCTATTAAAAATAGAAAGTGTAGACATCCCATAGTTTCTTTAAAACATGATTCATATCGTAGACTGGCTGTGCAGTCATAGGCTAGTAGTATTCATCTTATCCATGTTTTTTGATCATAGGAAAAAAACCTTTGTTTGACCAAGCAATTACAAGGAAGAAAACACACACACACACACATACACACACACACACACACACACACACACACACAATATATGTATATATATGTGTGTATATATATATATATATATATATATATATATATATATATATATATATATGATATAGCCATTCTTGTCTACATATAGAAAGTATAAAAATAGTTAACTTTTAGGGATTGTACAGTGACTCAGAACATGCAACACTCTTGCAGCAGACCAGAGAGTTCCATTGACAGCACCTAGGTTGGGCTGTCTACCACTGCACTGCATGTAACTCCAATTTCAGGAAGTCTAATACCCTCTCTGGCCTCTGTAGTCACTTGCACTCATGTATATAAGCCACACAAAGACACATAAATACATATAATTTTAAATTTTTATAAGTATGGCTATCTATATGAATATGAAGAGATGATTGTTAATCTTCCCTATGTATCTCTGTCTTAAAATATCATTTTGAAAAATATACCAGAACATTAATATGTGAGAATATTTATTTGAATAAAAACCATGAGTATATATGTTGAATAACTTAGTGCAGAATACATTGATACATACTATTATCCCAAGGATTTTCTTTCCCTCTGTTGCCTAAACTGCAGCCACAAATAAATGTGTCCATAATATAAATGAGTGAAATTAGTTGCTTTTGATTTTTGACAAAGAAGCCAAATCCATTCAATGGAAGAAGGATAGCATCTTCAACAAATGGTGCTGGTCTAACTGGAGGTCTATGTGTAAAAAAATGCAACTGGACCCATATTTGTCACCTTGCACAAAACTCAAATTCATGTGGATTAAAGACCTCAACATAAAACCTGAGACACTAAGTCACTTTGAAGAAAAAGTGGGGAAGAGCCTGGAACATATTGGCACAGGAGACAACTTCCTGAGCAGAACACCAACAGCCCGGACCTTAATGTCAACCATTAATAAATGGGACCTCATGAGGCTGAGAAGCTTCTGTAAGGCAGGAGACACTGTCAAGAGAACAAAGCGACAGCCTACAGATTGGGAAAAGATCTTCACCAACCCTACATCTGACAAAGGTCTAATATCAAAAATATATAAAGTACTCAAGAAATTAAACACCACCAAACCAAATAACCCAACTGAGAAATGGGGCTTGGAACTAAACAGAGAATTCTCAACAGAGGAATATCAAATGGCTGAGAAACACTTAAAGAAATGCTCAACCTCCTTAGTCATCAGGGAAATGCAAATCAAAACAACTCTGAGAATCCATCTTACACCCATCAGAATGGCTAAGATCAAAAACTCAAGCGACACCACATGCTGGTGAGGATGTGGGGAGAGAGGAACACTCCTTCATTGTTGGTGGGAATGCAAACTAGTACAGCCACTTTGGAAATAGGGCTTCCTCAAGACCCAGCTATTCTACTCCTTGGAATATACCCAGAAGATGCTCCAGCACACAACAAGAAAATTTGCTCAATCATGTTCATAGCAGCCTTATTCATAATAGCCAGAACATAGAAACAGCCTAAGTGTCCATCAATAGAAGAAACTGTGGTACATATACACTATGGAATACTACTCAGCTATTAAAAACAAGGAATTCCAGAAATTTGTGGATAAATGGATTGAGCTAGAAATTATAATGAGTGAGTTAACCCAGAAGCAGAAAGACTCAAATGGTATATCACTTATAACTGCATACTAGCCCAAGGGGCATGTCCCACGAAAGCCTTCACTTACCAGGAAACTGAGACAGAAGGGAGGACATCCTATTGGGACTCTAGATGAGAGAAGCACGGGAGAATAGCAAAGTAGAAGGATCCAGAGGGTCCTAGAAACCTACAAGTAGAACATTATGATAGGCAGATTTGGGCCCAGGGGTCCCGCTCAAACTAAGGCACCAGCCAAGGACAATACAGGTGGTAAACTTTAAACCCCTACCCAGATCTAGCCAACGGTCAGAACATTCTCCATAGTTGAGTGGAGAGTGGGATATGACTTTCTCACGTACTCTGGTGCCTCACATTTGACCATGTCCCCCTGGAGGGGGAGACCTGGTGGCACTCAGAGGAAGGGCAGCAGGTTGCCAAGAAGAGACTTGATACCCTATGAACATATACAGTGGGAGGTAATCCCCCTCAGGAACAGTCATAGGGGAGGGAAATAAGGGGAAAATGGGAGGGAGGGAAGAATGGGAGGATACAAGGGATGGGAAACCATTGAGATGTAACAAGAATAAATTAATTTTTAAAAAAAGCATAAAAATGTGTTATGTGTCACATTTTAAATCTATAAAGATGTTTTAAATTTTAATTTGTAACAAAAATAAAGTAGCTGCAAAATGAGAAAACAACAGATTTTGTACACATATGTCATTGGTTTTAAAGGAAACTGACTGATCAAGTTATTGCTTAAATCATCTAAATTTTAATTACAATGTAATTGTGGGACATTAGAAAACTGAGGATCTGTTTAATCACTGTATAATTCACAATGCTAGCTTTAAAATACCTTAAGGAGAAATCAACCCTAATGGATTAGAAGGACAATTACCCCTTCTTAAGTTGGCAAATACATTTACAAACTCCAGAGGTCTCCCTCATATTACATGTTGGAAAAAGATGGGCAGTGTTTAAAACACTGATCCCACAGGAGTCTTGGAGGATGAAGCTTATAAATGTCCTGGCAGAGAAGAGGCACCAGAGTTTCCATAACAGTACTGGTGACAGAAAAGAAGAAATTAAACCCCTATAGTGATAAAATAGACAAGTAGGTTAATAGATAAAAGTGAGGGCTTGCTTATGTTCTTCTACTCTAGCTAAACTCTTGTTTGTTTGTTTTCTTAGTGGTCTTCAGTGTAGGTAAGAAGGTAAGCTAACATTGGCTGGAGAGATGGCTAAGAGTTTAAAAGTACTGGCTGTTCTTCCAGGACCCAGATTCTATTCCCAACACACATACGAGGACTCACACCCATCTGTAACTCCACTTGCAGGGCATCTGCTGCCTTCTTGCCTTCATATATGTGGTGCACAGACATTCGTGGATGCAAAATAGTCATGTATAAAATTAATAATAAAAGATGTTAATAAAAACAACTTCAAAGCAAGTAAACTTAAATGTCGTGCTGTAAACAAGGTCAGTTTGAGTAAAAATATCTTCTCACCACTCCGAATGACAATCACTAATTTCAACTCTGTATGGCTAGAGCTGGCGCCTAAGGGCCTTCTGAGTGCCCTTCATCAATGGAGAGAGGAGAGAGAGAGAAAGAGAGAGAGAGAGAGAGAGAGAGAGAGAGAGAGAGAGAGAGAGAGAGAGAGAGAGAGAGAGAGAGAGATCTATTCTTAGAATTAATCACATATAGAAAGTAAATTTTGAGGAAGACAGGTAAGACACCTACTCCTTGCTCCGCAACTTTGCCACATACAACAGAAAGAGACTTAGATTATTTAAATATTTGAAGAGGGTTCTAAGTGTTTGAAAGGCAGAGTGAAAGGCTGGGGCTGATATCTAAATGGATAAAAGCACTTGCTGGACCAGGGTGAGGATGAGATCTCAAATCTCCTGAAGCCAAAGGAAAGTTGAACAGGCATGGTCTCTCTGTGCTATGTTTCCAGAACTCAAGGAGCAGAGAGAGTGGAACACTTGCATAAGCCAGAGAGATAGACTAGTGAAACAGTGGGAACAGGGCTCTGTGAGATATCCTTCCTCTGTAAATAGAGCTAACAGTGACCTAGGTAGACAGTAACTTCACTCTCATCTCCAAGGACATGTGCACATTCATACATGCACACTTTATACAAGTACTAAAACAGGGAAAAACATGGGTCTATGTATGCATATGGATTAGAGCATAAACAGTTCCATGATAGCATAGGACCACAATATAAAGGCCACCTAGTTGTCAGCCAAGCATGTTATTTGTATTTAAATAATTAACTAAAATGTATAGTGAAGTGGAGATCAAGTTATAACCTAATAAGGCTTAGAGGCAGAGTTTGTACGTAACAGCCTGGCTGTTCTTGGAAGATATTTACACATACATGTAATAACACACATCTATATATCTCTTTATAAATGTATACATGGATATAAGGAATACAGGTGTGTACATAGAGTACGGGCTGACTCCATGGCCTACTAAGCTAAACTGTCATGTTGAGGAAGGAATTGCTTGCCTACATCAGGGCGGGAAAGCACTACCTGACAGAGCAGTCAAGTTAGACACAAGGGAGACAGAGCTGCTGTCTTCTTGTCTTTATGGTTTGAATTGTTTTGGCAAAAAAAGATGCAGCAGTTGTGAGCGAAGCTGGTGAAGAGGCAGGAAGAAGACCTAAAGAACCAGTGATGACAGGTGACACAGTTTTCCCAGATGTCAGGTGTGTTTCTTATGTTCTTCCCTCCAACAAAAATGGCCATTCGTGAGAAAGCCACACAAGTGTGAAGCAACTTCCTTCTTGGTCCTGAGGGAAGTGATCCAGTCTGTCCTGAAGGAGTCTGCTTAGCAGGGATCCTGCTTACCAGGAGAATAGAACTGATTATTTCCACCCTTCTTCTTCTGCCTTTTATTCTGTTTTCTTTTGAGTAAATGCACTTGAGGAGTCATTGATTTTTTCTGTGGATATGGAATACAGTACAATAGCTTCATATCACCTGGTGCTGTAATGCCCAATTCCCTGACATTGTAGTTCTCTGTGAATAGACTCTTCAGTCCTTGTTATTCCAATGCTGGGTGCCTATACTTCTGCTTCTAAAGACAATAGGCCAGATTACAGTAATCCAAGAATGACACAGAAGCAGATGCTGCCGGGACACAATGGATTGTAATAAGAACATGAATACCCGTTAAATAATTCTAAGGTCACTTGTTGAGTGTAACTTATGGTCACAATGAACCAATTATATCTACAGTGAGAGGAAGCCATTTGTTACACTTTATAGGATAAAAAACCATCATGCAGCAAGAAATGACTGATTATCTGGAGAAAAGAAATAAAATGACTATTCAGTAGTATAAAAGCTAACGCAACATAAAGATGATAAAATGGTACTATTATGAATTTATTATTTCCTATGTGAGCCCTTAATAGAAGAAGTAAGGTTTGCAAACTATCAACATCCTGGTGGAAGTGCACAAAAATACCACTGTTGTTCAATTTTAGAGAAACAAGAAAATGTAAATGACTTCCACCCAACATCATATGTATTTAGAATATGAAAAAGTGGAAACTTTAATGTTGAAAGTGACTTAAGTGAATTAATACATCTTCCAAATTTATTTTGTTCATTAGAAGTAAAAAAAATCCAATACAATATTTTAAATCTCCCAAAAGTAGTTCTTTGGTCATGTTATATAATGCCTCTTGAATTTTCATATACAAAATGTTTGCCTTGTGATGTGACCATGTCATGCTACTCAGTTCTTTATAAAGCATGAGTGTATTAATTGTCACTCCATACAGAATTCAGAATTTTTACGTTAACCTCTACTTAACTCATATAGGAAAATGAGATAAAAATTAATAAACAAAATGGATGTATTAAAATAGACTCTGTGCTTATTCTGTTTTCTTGTCAGATTGTGTAAATGAACTATAGTGTAAGGAGATTATAGAGAAAGAGAAAGTGATTAAAATGATAGGACAGTGTCAAATTTTCCCAGATCTCTGCCAGTAAACTCTTTACCATGCCCAAGCCTTACTTTCTAGTCTATATAATGGAGGAAGGTCCACTTTTGATAGGGATGATACTTGATAACAAAAGATTAACTCTAAAAGGATTTATTGAAGTTGTAAAAGGACCTTCATTGATTCTGCTAAACCATACATATTGATAGTATTAAAAATAATGTTATTTTTAATAATATTCATATTATGGATCTCTAATCAATAGAATTGTTTCCTATAAGTAGCATCTACTTACTTGATCGAGAAAAAGAAAATTCATTCTTTAAACCAAAGTTCTGAGGTAATGAAGGTTTTTAATTATCAGTAATCAAAAAGAAGTACAGCAAGGGATGAAGAGATAAATTAGTGGATAGAGCCCTTGTTTAACAAGTGAGAACTTGAGCTTCAACCCCAGAGTCAGTGCAAAAGCCCAGCCAGAGTAGCAGCCACATGTCATCCCAGTATGTGGGAGACAGAGACAGGGCATCTCAAGACAATATGGCTACCAACACTAGCTGTTTGGAAAGCTCAAGCTTCACATGGAAGAACCAACTTCGATAAATAAGGTAAATAACAGTGCATAATATGCATCACATGAGCACAAACATGTGCAGGCATCCCTCATACAGTCATCAACTGCATGCAAGAAGATATACCTAGTACACACAATATATACACAAAAAAAATGAAGATTGAATAGTTAGAAGTACAGTATAAATCTGAACCAACCTTTTATAAGAAGAAAATTAAAATCAATGTGAGCAGAAAGGAGACTAAAGGCACTGTGAACAGTACAACCATAAACATAATGATGTCAGGGTTCTGAAGGGCCTTTGTGAAGAGGAGGAGCACCATGGGTAAGACACACAATGTGTTTGCTTGTATGACTAATCAACAGTGTATTGGCAGGTCCATACACATAACAAAAACACATTGTACTATGAAAGACAATGACGGGAACAGACTGAGTTCGCTTGAGGAGAATATGATTCTCTCCACGACTCTAAGTCTGTGCTCACTAAATCTATTTGGGTCGGGTTTGAGAAGCTTTCACTGTAGGATAAAAAATGGTGAAAAAGAAATTGTAGTTATTTAATATTTGTAAAATATTATAATACATGAAAAAACTGTTTCAGCGTGTGTTTTCACAGTGCTTTCTGCATAGGAACAGAGAATTAAGAATAAAAGCCACAGCAGCTCTGGGGATTAGAGAAGAGATTTTTCAAGTTTGGGAGCAGATGTTCCTCCTTATGTGGTACCTACGTGCTGTTTGTTCATTTTGGCTACATCTACTGCTAATGCAGTAGAATCACCCACTGAATAACCAACTGTACTGTGTCACTCCGTTATAAACCATCTAACTATGACATAGTGCTCCTGAGCTACCTTCTAAGGCAGCAAAAGAAAGAATGAGTTCAGGACACTCTAAACACAATGGCGACTCCCTACTCCTTATGACAGAGAAAGAGTTCACAACTTAGAGATTCTCACTTCCATTTTTTACATTAATGCAGATAGATATATTGATTTTTAACACGTACAATGCAAATATAAATTCAGTCTAATTTTAAGGAGATTTTATAGATGAAAAAGCTTAAATTGCCCCATCAACTAGGCTTTTGAAAATTTAGGAAGGTACAAGTAATTTTCCCTCAAGAACATTTGTCTTAGAAAATATTATTTCATAGCACTGACATCAATTATTTTTGTCATTTTTAAAAATGAAATGCAGAAAGGACAAATTACAAATAAGCATTCTTAGGGCAATACAAGTGAAACACTTCCTAAATCGTTCATTTTTTTAAAGAATGTAAGATTACAGACATGTAACCCCAGTGTTCACCCCAGCATTTGTTATTAATGTAAAATTTATGCAGAAACAGAAACAAATCTAATTGTATAACCTGAAGAATTCACACAGGAATAAACCAACCAGTTATAAAGGCACCATCACCATTATAATCACCCTCTGCCATCTTTCCAACTCCCATTTCCTATCCAATAAGAAACCATTCCCCTGATCTGCAGCTAAAAACTATTTATTGTATACAGTTGAGAATGTGTCACAACTGGGTTCTTAAATCATAAACTTTTTTACCAGTTTTTTCAATAAACATTATTTCTCAAGTTGTTTTCATGATTCTTCCAAATTTACCGATAGCCCAGCTGTTTTAGCTAGGCTCAGAACATCATTTTTCTAATCCCAGCATTGGAGAAATTAATTCATAAGTTTCAGGAGTTCATTGCCATCTTCAGATATATAATGAGTTCACGGTTTATCTAGGATTTATGAAAGCTTGCTTCAAAACATAAATGTATATGCACGCACACACACACACACACACACACACACAAAAAGAGAGACAGACAGACAGATGACAAATCGAACAAGAGACTATCTACTAAAACATGTCCATCTTTACCGATTTTTTATATTTCAGAATAAACTTATTTTAAGACAAATCTTTTATTTGTATTTATTATTACCATTATTATTATTACCTACAAATTATTTTCATGTAATTATTTCTATTTAATACACATATGCTTACTTTACCTCAGTTCAGTATAGAAAAACTAATATCTGGACAACATAGTCAGGATTTTGTAGAATTCCTTTATTCATTAGAATTTCATACACGTATACAGTCTAAAGGTAACTGTTTCAAGAAACAATATGTGAGCTGGGGAGATGGCCCTTGGTAAGTGAACCATGCTCCAGTGGAAGGCCATACATCAAAGAATATATTGGCAGTACCGCGTGTAAATAATGACCTTTTTAATGATGCAAAGTTGGCTGGAATAGTGGTTTGAATGATAAAGACCCCGATAGACTAATTTTTTTTTTTTTTACGAGAGGTGAGCATTCAGATTTTATTTTATTTATTTTTTTATCTTTCCTCACTTTTTTTTATTAATTTATTCTTGTTACATCTCAATGTTTATCCCATCCCTTGTATCCTCCCATTCCTCCCCCTCCCCCATTTTCCCATTATTCCCCTCCCCTATGACTGTTCCTGAGGGGGATTACCACCCCTATATATTCTCATAGGGTATCAAGTCTCTTCTTGGCTACGTGCTGTTCTTCCTCTGAGTACCACCAGGTCTCCCCTTCCAGGGGACATGGTCAAATGTGAGGCACCATAGTACGTGAGAAAGTCATATCACACTCTAGCTAGAAATGATCATAATGAGTGAGTTAACCCAGAAGCAGAAAGAATCAAATGGTATATACTCACTTATATCTGCATACTAGCCCAAGGGGCATGTCCCACGAAAGCCTTCACTTACCAGGAAACTGGACAGAGGGGAAGGCATCCTATTGGGACTCTAAATGAGAGACGCAAGGGAGAATAGCAAAATAAAGGATACAGAGGGTCCTAGGAAATCTACAAGTAGAAACAATATGATAGGCAGATTTGGGCCCAGGGGTCCCGCTCAAAACTAAGGCACCAGCCAAGGACAATACAGGAGGTAAACTTTAAACCCCTTCCCAGATCTAGCCAATGGTCAGAATATTCTCCACAGTTGAGTGGAGAGTGTGATATGACTTTCTCACGTACTAGACTAATTATTTTAATGTTTGGTCTCCTATTGATGGAGTTGGTTAGAAAGAAGTAGAAGGTCTGGCTTTTGTGGAAGAGGTATATAACACCAGGGTGGACTCTGAGGTTTCGAGAGACCATGAAAGTCTCAGTTAACTCTGCTTTGTGAATCAAACTGCAGCCTCTAGATACTGCCAAAACACTATGTTGGCCTGGGTAATGTCATGCTCACTATTATAATGGTCATGAAAATAAACTTTTTTGTAAGTTGCCAGTACACTCTTTTATAAGTTGTGTTGATCATGGTGCCTTTCCCCAGCAATTATAAAGTAACTTAGATGGATAAACAGAGAACGAAGACATATCTGGGAAGAGTTGGGCAGATCCATGATCGAAATATATTGCATGGAATTCCCCCCCCAAAAAAAACATTAAATTAGAAAAATATGAAATGAAATAGATATATGTATTTTTCTTTCTCACCATTTTTTCTAAAACAGTAAGTAGTTTGTGACCATGCATTCCTCAAACATGATTTTGTTGATTTATCTAATAATTATTTTCTACAGTTTAACAACCACTTCGCCTGTCTTATTTTTTCTTTTTTTTTAATTAATTTATTCTTGTTACATCTCAATGTTTATCCCATCCCTTGTATCCTCCCATTCCTCCCTCCCTCCCCCCCATTTTTCCATTATTTCCCTCCCCTATGACTGTTCCTTAGGGGGACTTCCTCCCCCTGTATATTCTCATAGGGTATCAAGTCTCTTCTTGGCAATCTGCTGTCCTTCCTCTGAGTGCTACCAGATCTAGCCAATGGTCAGAATATTCTCCACAGTGAGTGGAGAGTGTGATATGACTTTCTCATGTACTCTGGTGCCTTACATGTCTTCTTTCTATAGGTCCAATAGTAAATCACCACAGACTTTTGTGACTTAAACAACAACAAAACAAAACTCATTTTCTTAATGTTCTGGAGTACAGAAAGCCCTAAATCTGTCTTTGGACTGATACCACAGTGTTAGCAGGGCTGGGTTCCTCTCTGACCTTCAGAAGAGCTGTGATCTGTCTTCTGCTTTCTGGGAAGGTCTGCATGGCTGGGCTTGTAATTTCTCCTGCAAAGGTTCTCACCTTCTTGCTTCCAAGGCCACATATATTACTACTCATAACTTTCTCCTCTTTGCTGTTAAATATATACCCCGTAGGGTGAATAGTCTTAGGAAAACTGAGGGTAAAGATGTGAGCATCGCTGAAGGATCGTTGGTTCATCATCAATACAGTTGAAGACTGCTTGTGATCTAGAGACTGGTTGGACAATGATATAACTTCTATTCTTTGGTTCGACATGAACTATCATCAAGTGATATTTGGATATTATTTTTAGTTTTAACACATTAAGTGAGACACCTTGAGTAGAAGTGGTAGAAAATATGATATTTCTAATTAGTTTGTTTTAGTAGAAGGTGATTACAAAGTTTTTATGTTAGATGATGTGCTTCAGAGAAGTAACACATAGTGAAACAGCCAGGGATTCACACTTAAAGATACGTTGATGCCATCATTCAAGATTAGTGTAGTTACATCTAGTGCAAAGCATAATTTCCTGTAACATTTCAAAAAGCAAGGGTTAGGCGGATTCAACACTGTCTTAAATCACAAATATTCATAGGTATAGATAAATTATTCTAAGACTTAACGTTCTAGTACTAGGATGTAGACAGCATTCTGATGGTACAAAAGGCTTATATAAATGCAGCTTGCCTGGTAAGTGAGAAGAGGGGAAATGAGAGAAAAATAAGCTGATTCATATAGAAGTGGCTAGTCTAAATAGGTTTAGAACTGTAGACCACACACTGGCAACTGAAGATGAAAATGTCAGCACTCCAGTTAGGCAGTGCTATTAGCATTCCTACAGATGCATTTTGGCTTCTGTGTGAAGATTGAAATATGGCGAGTCCCTATGTGGAAGCCTTTTGGAGCCATCTCAGTGGGAGAAACGGAAGTCATGTTATACACTGGGGTGGGTAGAACTGTGGTAAATTGCAGGGAAGTGGGGATAGGTTGAGCCATTCCTTTGGCAACTAGATTTGGGGAATTTGCAAACTGGATGGGCTATCTAGCAAGAAAAGGTAAAGAGAAATGTGCACTTCTTGTATAAGTGTCTACATATGTGGTAATGTCCTTAATATGTTGAGTAGCAGAAGACAGTGACTTGTGGGTATGTTGACGGAGGTACCATGCGTGTCTTAATGTACATTGCACATCTTTATAATACTTGCTATTTGTTTTTTCATAACAACTTCGTTGAATTTGACTTTTTATTCCTTTGATCTCTGTACTTTTAAAATTTGTTTTTACATCTATCTTATTAACAGTAGTAGCTTGAGATTTGCATAAAAATAGATTTTAAGATTCTTGAGAGCAGTATCTATAGACAACCTATATACATAGAGTAAATGAGGTTGGACTCAGGGATGTCTCCCTTTTCCTTTATCTTTTTCCCGTAAGTATGGAGATAGAGGTTGAAGAGAAAAAATGAGGGATATAAAATATATAGGGATAATAAAAATTATTGAATCTGCTCCTCAACTTAAGGCCTTCATTGTTACTCACAAATAAGGTTGTTTTAAATTCATTGATATAGAATTTTATATATTGATGCAAAATACATTTAATTTTGATACAATGGTATAGAATTACAATTTAATATTATTCTTCACACAAATTATATATATATATATACATACATATATGTAATATATATTTCTATTCTATATGAGTTATGGTACCCATATAATTCAATTATAATACAAGTTTTACTTCCAATACCATGAAAGTGGTACTGCAGGCTACTTCAGATAATTAAGTGATAACAATCTAATTATCAGTTGAACAAATCATGGTCCTGTCAATTGCTAGTCTATTTTTGTCAAAAGAATATATAGATATGATACCATAGCTATATAAGGTAAAATAGTTAGAATGGCGTTTAAATTTTTTTTAAATCTGCCTTGACAATAAGACAGGATAACTCCTAGCATCACTCAGCCTGCCTCAAAAAAAATGATGAGCATCAAAGAACCTCCTTATGGAGATGGCTTCAAATGTGGCCAACCAGCCACACGGCAAATGTCCTTATTTCAGAACAGACAGATTTCTTCCTAAAAATGGGCAAGCTTAGATGCAGGAAGAGTCAACAGCCAAACTGCCATGACAGGGTAAGCAAGTCCTCACTAGTTCCCGCCTCACAAATATGTCTGTCAGATATAGTGGGCCAGAAGGCTGAAGATGATGTGCTGTTCCAGCGTTAGAGAGTTTTGAGTGACTGCTCAGACAGCAACTTGTCTATGTCATTTTTTTTTTTTTTTTCATTTTGGAAGCTGCTAACCTGCACTTTCAGTTTACTCAGGTAATTGTTTTATTCTTTCTCAAGTCTCTGATGGGGTTGAACACCAGTTAGTTTAGTCTTACAATTAAGCTTAGTAGTTTAGGGGTTAAGATGTTTTTAGGTCTAGATACATGTTTTAAGTTGATACAGATGAGAGATATGGTAGATATTGATTTTCATTCAGAATTTTAGACACACGAAGATAGGGAAGATGTTGTCTTCTAGTTTGCAAAGTACAAATAGACAAACACTATGAATGTAACATATATGTATGTAATAATATAAATGTATACGTGAAAAATAAACATAATAAAAAATTCCAAACAATCCTCCAATCTAAAAAAAAGAAGAACTTTAAAGAATTTTGGTAACATTTTAAATTTGGATATTAGACTCACCTTTTGCTACAGGTTTGTTTCATGTATATGTGAAGCCTTACATTTTAGATCTTTACTTAGATTATACAAAGTAGTGGAAACTAAAATTTAAAGTGTTTGCACACAGTGCTTGCTAAAAAAAAGTGTACACAGTTAAATTACATAAATAACTTGACTCAAAAAGATTATAAAGTATAAAGTAGTAAGTGGTTGATTCTGGAAAAAGAAAAGACTGAAATTAAAATAAATTAAATTGCTAGTACTGTGTATCACACATATCAACAAACTAGGTAACTATAATATTAAACACCCATTTTATAGTCTCTGTCAAGGAATCTTACTAATGGAATGAGTGGAACATTCATACATAGACCAGTTGTATCTGAGAAAATTTAGTCTATTGACTGTGCTGTCTTATTAACATGTCTTGCTAAAAAGAAAGGTCTGCTAAGTAAAACGTCCATCTTAGAAAGCAAAGAAACAAAACACATGTAGAAAGAATGAAAAGCATTGGCAGAGGGAGCCATGCTGGGAATCAATCAGGATAAAAGTCTTACGTTTTAGCAAACTTTGCTTCTGTCACTCAAATAGGTTATAATATTCAAGGCTGGAGTGTGATCTATTGCTGGGTTGGTAATGACAGCCAAGTTTGCCAACACAATCACAGCACTACATTATCTAAGTCGTTGCTCTGTAAAGTGTTCTGAGATACCTTGACTCTGAAAGGCTATATATCAAGTCTATTATATTTTATTCTGTATGGTGCTTGACTTTGGGCAATGCATATTCAACAAGATGAATAAAAGAACCTCCGGATGTACTCTGTTAATGTGTGTGAGCATGCATTCCCTTACAGAAGATAGGCCCAAGGAGAGCTAAAAGCAAGAAGTTATTGTTTTGAGAAAGGGTCACAATCTTGAAGGTGGAAACACCAACCTAATAGAGACGCTACAATTGCCCCTGCGTCAGATAGCCCTGCTCTCCACTGCCACTAAGAAAGCAAAATGGAGCTTTGCTTGTGGCACAGCAGGGCAACCAACCACCAGCAGCTCTGAGGAAAGCACTATATACTGGGTTTTGTGTTGTTTTGTTTTGAACACGTCTTTTTATAACATTTAGAAAACTCTGTCACTGAGTTGAAGGCATCAGTGGTGTTCCTTACCTACTTGTTACATATAGTTTTTCAAGTTCTGACTGTGATTGTGACCAGGTAATGTGCACTTTTTCCTGTAACTGTGGACAATGCTATGCTTTTTTTCTTCAATTTTTTCTAGAATTATTGTCCCTTACAGTTATGCAAAAAATTGGTGATACTTTTGATGAATATAATGTGAAAATCTTATTGAAATATGAGCATATTGGAAATACATAGATGCACAGACATCTTTTAAAGTTGTGAATTTAGAGTTTGTTTTTTGATGAAAATCTTAAATAAGTGAGAGCTAGTATACTTTTCTCTGCTTTTGTTTGGTTTAATAAATAGATTTCTGTGTTTAAAAAAAACAGAAAAAACTAAAATGGGCTTACAATAGTGAGGTGCACACAGGAAACACATGAGACTTATTAATGTTTTATACTATATTCCTAACACTGCAAAAAGGAATGAATAAATCAATGAATCAATAAATTTTTGTTAACTTTCCAAGTTTATTAATTTACATTTTAATTAATTTATGTGAGTATGCTTGTAGGTAAGCAAATGTCATAGTGAGTGTGTGTGCGCGTGTGTGTGTGAGTGTGTGTGTGTGTGTATGTGTGTGTGTATCAAAAGCAACTTTCAATAGCCTGTTCTCTCTTTCTATAATGTGGGTCCCAGTGATCAAAACATAGTATTGAATCCAAAGGCCTAGAGTTAGAAGCAGTTGTGAGCCACCCAATGTGCTGGGAACCAAATTCAAATCAGTAGTACATGAATCATCACATGGAGGTTACCATGGTAATCATTGTTGTTGTTGTGGTTGTTTATTTGTTTTTTTTTTTTCCTTTGGGTGGGTTGTAACACAGAGTAGCTGTAAGTAATTAAGTGTTCTCTTTTAAGAGAAATAACAGTTTATTGTTCTATATAGGCATGTTAAATTATGTACCCAAACTGGAAAAGTACTTAGTTTTTTGTTAAGCTGCTTCTATAATCACAAAGCAATAAGAACTGAAAACAGGTTATGTGCAGACATATAAAACAAATGAAATTATGTGTCCACAATTATATAAGTATGATACAAAATGACAGCATATACATTTTATGGAACTAAGAAATTCTCTCAGCCTATCTTTTTATTTTGATATTATGTTTCTGTCTGCCTTTATGAGTCTATTTCAAGATTCAAAAGATATTTATTAAGTAACTATCTACACTATATTCAGTTTTGTAGATATACAAATATTATGAGTGTTTGACTCATTTACTGTATACACAGAATTAAAAAACAACATTTAACTCTAGTATAGAAGAAAATGCACGCATTTCAACTACAGGGTACTGTGAACTTCTCAAAATATGAATACACCAGAGTAAAAAGCTGTAGTTTTACAGAAGAAAAATATTTCTTATTCAAAAATGAAATGTAAGTATGACTTTACTGTAACAAATATAGTAAATCAGAGCACATTTTGTCCTTCTTGCTTTCAGAAATTCATCATATTGAGCCATTTATATGTTTTTCATTTATTCATTTATTCATTTATGTATTTTTCACTTTTTTATGTTTTATAATTTATTCACTTTACATTCTGATTATCCCCTTGCTCATATCTTTCCATTCTCACTCTCCATTCCTCTTCCTCCTTATTCCCTTCCCTTAGACATCTGACAGGTGGGGCCCTTGTCCCCTACCATCAGACTACAGTCTATCAGCTCTCATCCGGGTAGCTTGGATCCCACTCCTCTGTATACCCACAGTGGACATGATCAAATCACTGGTTGCAGAGTTTCTGTCAGAGGCATTCCTGCTCCCTCCCTGCAAAGCATAGAGAATGACCTGTCCATCAGCTATATCTGAACAGGGGAGCTAGTTTCTCTGCATGCATTGTCCTTGGTCCATGCATCAGTTTGTTCAGGCCCCACTGAATCCAGATCCGCAAATCTTTATGGTCTCCTTGTGGGGCTCCTGAGCCTTCTGGTCCTTCCATTCTCCCCCTCTTCCACAAACCACTTAGTGTTCTGCCCAGATTCCAGCTGTGAGTCTCAGTATCTGTCCTGGTCCCCCACTAGGCGGATTCTCTCAGAGGACATCTATGTTAGGCTAATATCCAATTATAAGTGAGTATATACCCTGCCTGTTTTTCTGGCTCTGGACTGCCTCACTCAGGATAATCATTTCTAGTTTTTCTGGATATAATAGTCTGAACTGGCTTCTGCAGTTTCTTAGGGTTTTCAAGACTTATGTCCAGTCTTTTCTGGATTTTATGATCTCTCCAAAAAGTTGAGTATGATTCTGATAGGTTTGCCATAGTATAATAGTTGCCTTTTTCCTTTGCCACTTTTAATATTTTTCTTTTTTCTGTACATTTAGTGTTTTGATTATATGTCAGGAGGATTTTTTTTCTGGTCTACTCTATTTGGTGTTCTGTAAGCATCTTTTATGTGGGTAGGCATCACCTTTAAATTGCGGAATTTTTTTCTATGATTTTGTTGAAAATATCTTCTGGGCCTTGGAGCTGGTCATCTTGCTTTTGCTCAGTTCTTATTATCTTTACAGTTCATCTTTGCATGGTGCCCTTGATTTCTTTCATGTTTTGAGTCAGAAAATTTTTAGAAATAACATTTTTTGATGGTTATGTCAAATTCTTTCATTGTTCCTTCTACATCCGAAATGCTTTCCTTGATATCATGTATTCTGTTGTCAATGCTTACCTCTATAGTTTCTGTTTTCTTTAAGTTCTCTTTTTCCAAGATTTCCTCAGTTTGTGCTTTTATTATCGTTTCCATTTTCAACTTCCGATCTTGAATATTTCATTGATTTCTTTCATCTGATTGTTTGCGTTTTCTTGAATTTTATCCAGCAATTTCTTCATTTCCTCTCTACAGATCTCTGTCATGGCCCTTCTAAAGGCCTAAGTCTGTTTGACTGTATCTTCTTGTATTTCTTTAAGGATTCAATTTGTTTCCTCTATTGTCATCATCATAAAGAAAGATTTCTGTTCGTTTTCTTGTGTTTCAGTTGGGGTAGAGTGTCTAGGGATGATTGCCTTGGGATAACTGGGTACTGGAGATGACATATTATTTTAGCTTTTGTTGTTTGTGTTTTGATGCTGGCCTTTAGTCATCTGTATGTTTATTCTTCTAATGGTACCTTCTTCTGGCCTTCATAGGCCTTTGAGAGGTTGATAGAAGCTTGTATGTGAGTGGCTATAAGTTGATCATGTGGGTGAACTGAGGTCAGACCTGGGAAATTTCCATAGACACGCCCAGTGACTTGAGGTCAAATCTACCTGTTTTCCACACCATGGTTCCTCCTCTAAGCAGGAAGATTTAGAAACTGATGCTTTGTAGCCCACAGTTCAGTATGAGACACAGAGCACAGGTGCTTCACACAGGCAGGCATATAGCTAGACTTCAGATATCAGACTATACCTGAAAAAAAAAAAATAGGAACTTTTCTGTGGATTAGCTGGGTGGCCCAAGGCCAGATCCACCTGTGTCCCACACTGTGTGGTCCCCCTCTAACCTGGGAAACATGAACATTGGTGTTTTGGAGCTCTGAATTTGGTCCTGCAGTTACTATGCGGTCACTGGTATTTATCTAATCAGACACAGTATGCAATTGATGTCACTATCTTGGATCCTCTATTTCTATGTTTTAGCTTATCATCAAGATCTGGAAACATGTGGTCTTAATTACCCAAAAGTTGGCATTCTTGCCAAGCATGTTGACACATGCCTTTAATCCTAGTACTCAGGCGGCAGAGGTTAGTGGATCTCTGTGAGTTTGAGGTCAGCCTGATCTACAAAGTGAGTCTAAGACAGCCAAGGCTACACAGAGAAACCCTATCTCAAAAAACCAAAAAGAAAAAAAAAGTTGGCATTTGGTTATAGATTTAAAATAATAAAATTCTATATAATGGCTACATATATTCTGAACAAAACCTTTATTTAACTTCAATTTGTGCACAAGAATATTAAATATAAATAAATATGGATTTTGATACATATGAGTTTTTCAAGTCAAATATAAGAAACAAAACCACTAAGACAATTACACAGTTGAGTTTTCTTTAAAATTAGGTGCTTGTTACAAAGGAGAAAATAGGAAATGACAAATATCATGACTTTAAATTTAAACCTCAGTTCATCAGAAGATGCTAGTAAAAGAGTGAAAAAAGAGCGGAGTCTGACAGAAGACGTTACAGAACTTACATGTGAAAAATATGCTGAATATATAAAGCATACTCATGGAATAAAAACCTTCATGTAGTCTGGTAACAAGTAGACAAAACACAAGCCTTAAATTAACAAGCATATGGAAATCTCCATTATTCATCAGGGAAATGGAAATTTCACTTAAAATTAAATGTGTTGGCATAAAAAAGTAGACAGCAAATTAAGAAAAAGAAACAGTGTTGGGGAAATGAGAAGTGGTCACAAGCTTTGTACGTTGCTGTTGATGTAGACGTGGTCATAACCCTGAAAAAGACATTGTAGTTATTAACCTTAGTTAGACCAACTATGTGACACTAATGTTCTGTTTTCAAATCAGTCAACTAGTTAAATATATGTTCACCAACTTCATGACAACAATTACATAGAACATCTTTCGGAACAGTTGTTATTGGAGAAACAAAACTTTACATGAGAGTAATAAGACAGCTACTTCACTGAGGAGGAACAATGTCGGCGAATCCGACGCACAAAGAGAACACTCCATTCATGCCTTCATGGACATACGAAAGGAGATGAAAGAAACCCATAACACTAAAATTCAGATGATTACTTTCTTTCAGTGACTATCAGAAGCTGGGTTTGTGACTACATTTCTATTGTGAAATTCGTCTAGTTAGATTTTATGTATGGAACACTTTTACATGTGAATGTTCAGCTTTGTTCTATAGTGAGATATATAAGAGAAAGAATATATGTGAGAAAGCCATTCGAAGGCTATCCAGGACTTGAGACTTTAATCAACTGTATGGAATACATTTTTGTGTTTATCAACACACTTTATATTGTTTAAACAAAGTTCTTATGCCAACTCTAAATGGTAATATTATTTTCAACTTATCTGATATCTTGCTAAAATTTGTTAAACTTATCTTGAAAATGCCCAAACAGAGGTGCCACAAGGTGAAACTTCTGGATGTATTTAAAAACATATATATTCAGTCAGGTTCCACATTGTGTGGCTTCTGGAGTTGTTATAACAGGAACACAAAACCTCATATAAATATAACTGAGGTTTATTATTTCATAGATCTAGAGGACACATATTACATAACACATTATTTTTAGCATAATTTGTTGGTCCTGATGCCCAGACACATGTGTTGTATCTGCAGTCAATGGTCTGTATGCTTCCTCCTCCGGCTCATCATTACAATACCCACCTTCATTGTGACATTATCTTCTCTGCATTTCTATGACTGCGACACTATTTTACTTAGAACTTAGTAATAACATTAGAAGCTCTTTCTCCAAAGTACAAGTTCTGTAGTTATTACCTGTACATACCTTAATGGCAAGCCACTCTTCTGCCGGTTATAGACTCGGAGAAGTTATCATGACTTGAAAAACGGTGCTGTGCAGTATAAACAAGGGAGACATGAGAGTGAAAGAATACATAGAAATTATCAGAGCATAAAGACTTATGTAACACAAAATAAACAGCAGGATGAGAGTTAATCCATTCCTGTAGTTTTAAAATATGATTGTGCTGTAACAGAGATGGTGCTTATGGGCAGCTATTCCACATGCTTTAATTTATATTGTGTTCAAAGAAAATACGGGGAAAAATTGATGAAAAAAAGGAATTATCTGCAACAGAGTAATGGCATCTTTAAAAGAAGAATATTCCAAATTGAAGTGGCTATGTGATATTGGAGACAAAGGATTGAGAAACTAGGCATGATAAACTCAAGATGGCAGTGAGTCTTTGCACTAAGAAAATTTAGGTCTGGGAAGTCAAGTGCTCACCAGGCATGCACAAGGCCATGGGTTCTATATACAGGTCTCCAGAGTCTAGGAGACCAGAGGATTAGCCGTTCAATGTCTTCCTTTTAAACAAAATGAGTATGAGTTCACCTGGGATGCAGAATCTATCTCAGACAACAATAAATTAAATTGACTGAAGTAATAAATAAAACATACGAGCAATATTTTGTGTGTATCTGGCCCACATTCTGAATGATCCTAAATAGAAGACAGAGGTTAAGCATTGTCTTTTGATTTTTGTTTGTTTGTTTGTAAATTATTTCTTTTCGTCTAACTCTTGCAAACACCACTATACAAAAGAAAGGAAATTAACAATTTACTTGTGGTCTATCCCCCAAGGTTGCTCTGTGTGATCTCAGGCAAAAACCCTTCTAAACCAAATAAAACTAGTAAGGTCGTTGGGCCATTCATCGAACTACTGCAGAGTTAATGTGCTGGAGAATGAAGACGAAATGTAAAGTATTTAAAATAGAATGAATTGAATATCCCAAAGCCAGAATAATTCTTTTAGTCTTCTCATTCATGCTTTAAATTATAATACTAAAAGGAATCAAAATGGAGATATGAACATTATAGCCCCCAGTTCGTTCTTTTAAAAATTTACATTTTAATTAATTCCTTTGTATGTGTGTTTCTGTATATGGTGTGTGTGTGTGTGTGTGTGATTATGTCATAGTGCCTGTTTGGAGAGCAGAGGACTGCTTGCCTGTCAAGTCTCTTTTTCGATGATCAAAGTTCCATGAATCAAACTCAGGACTTCTAGCTTAGTAGAAAATTCTTCAACACAGAGTCATCTCTGCTCAACACTTCTTTCAGTACTGTAAGAAAATAAAGGACCACAGTAAACTGGGGAAAGAATAAAGTGAGTAAATAGTATGAGTATCCACCAGTAAGATGCTCTAATGTTTCGTTTGTATTTAAGGCTACGTACTGAGTAGAGTGGTACCAAGCAATTTAGGGATGTAGAAACTAAGACACAGATTAGGTTGCTTAATCAACACTTCCGGGGGTAGTACCAAAAACATGATTTTCAATGACATGGCTTGGCTCTAGGGTATAAGCTTTCAACCATTAACTAATGGTGTCTTGTTGGGTGCGAAATATCAAGATGTGTGTGTGTGTGTGTGTGTGTGTGTGTGTGTGTGTGTGTGTGACACAGAGACACACACACACACACACACACAGAGACAGACAGAGACAGAGACAGGGACAGACAGAGACAGAGACAGAGAGAGCACACCCTGGCAAGCTTAGGTTCAGTTACTTCTTTAAAATATTTCCAAATAGTTGCATCTACCAAGAGTCTGTTCCTTGTTGCTGAGTTGCTCCCACAGAGTGAATGTACTGCAGTTTATGCACTAAGGCACTGATGGACTTTTGAGTTGTTTCCAGGCTTTGGAAATTACAGAGAATTTCTATGTACATTTGTGTGCACTTTTTTCTGGAATAAATAAACAGGACAGATATTGTTGGGGAAATTATTTGATAACATACTTTGTAGAAAAAAACATGTGTTAGTTGCATGCAAATGAGGGAAGATGAGAGGACCTTCACCTTTTTCCTAGGTGGAAGGAAGAAAAAGAGAGTCATAAACAAAGCCAAACAAAGATGTTAATATGTTAGAGGCCAATTTATTGACTCAGCTGTTTAAGTCCCTGCTTTTCTAAAAACTATATTGCCAAAACGGAGGTACCATGATAACACATTGTTTGTAATGAGAGTCACACTTTTTATTAGCAGAATATTCTGAGGGACCATGGTAGGAGAAAAAAAAAAAAAAAAAAAAAAAAAAAAAAACCTCTTATAGGGCTTCTGTGGCTCTGGCCCCTTCATTTTGCTCCTCAGGATGGTTGTCAGCTATGTTTATGGAGCACATCCAACAGAGCTCTACCTGGTGGGCATCACACCTACTCCCAGTGGCCGGTAAGCTTGAGCATGGATGGCATCTTAGCCTTAAGCCACCTACTGTAACAGTTGCTTGTTTACTTTCATCCTAGGAAGTGTTTCTTGTTTTCATCAGTTTCTGTGGTTGAACACTTTTCCTTATTTGTGCCCAAAGGATGTTTCTTAGGGGCATCATTACTTGCTCAGCTCTTAACTGAGCCATGTGAACAAACTGCATCATCACTAGATGACCCATGTTGGAGCTCATATTTGGGGAGGGCTCTGCTTTAGTTTCCTTCTTCCTTGGTTGTGTTATTAGGAGACTTGCCTCACATTCTCCTTCTTTCTTATGTATTCTTCCTATTACAGGTGATTCCTAGGCATTCCTTTTTAAATACAATATTTTTGTATGTTTAAAATAAAAGCAAATTCCATGCAGTATATGATATATTTAATCAGGAACATATCTCTTCATCCTATCTCACATACATGGTAAATTTTGTATATTTTGCGTTAAAGTCTATGTGAGGATATAAGACCAATAAGCAAGACTCTTTCACCCCTCCTAAAATTGTCATAGGTTACAGTTGTTGAACAATTCTCCTTGTTATTTCGGAAGGAATATAATCTACAGAAATTTAAGGGCCTGTGTTAAGAATTAGTCCAGTATTATATGAAAGTTAGGTTTTTAAAAGTCAGCAGGTAGTGAGGTCGGCCCAGTGCCCTCTCCATCTGTGGTGAACACAGATTCAGAATTGTGATTCCCTTGGCTACTGGGCTAAAACTGTGGGTTGACTCCTATTTGTCTACAAGCTGGCTCTTAGAAGCAGTGAGAGATATATGAAATTGACAAAATTGGACCAATGTCCATTAAAATGAAAAGAAATGGGTAAGCCTTTACAGCTCTGTGGGTTACTAATACCTCAAATTTTTATTTTCTCTAACATAATATACTTTGTAACATTTTAAGTTGAAATATCTCAAGGTAAAATTTGAATGTTTGTTAATATTTTTCTATCTGCTGGGACCATTTCACCTCTACTTCAGGTGGTCGCCTCATGGGACTGCATAGAGGAAATATATTTTACTCTTCAGCTATCACTCTGACACTGTGTGACAAAACTTAATTTTTTTACTCATTTTTTAAATTTAATTAATTGATTCAGATTACAACTCAGTTGTTATCCCTTTACTTGTATCCTCCTGTTCCTCCTTCCCTCCAGCTTTCACTCTATTTTCCTGCCCTAGGTCTAGGACCGAGGAGGACCTCCTCCCCTACTCTATGGTCATAGGTATCAAGTCTCATCTTGGTAGCCTGCTTATTCTTTCTTGGAGTGCCATCAGGCCTCCCCACCAAGGGGAGCTGGTCAAATATAGGGCTCCAGAGTTCATGTCAGATTCAGTGCCTGCTCTCCACATAAGTGTGGAGAGTTTCCTGTCCATTGGCTAGACCAGAGTAGGGCTTCGATGTTTACTAGTTGTATTGTCCTTGGTTAGTTAGTGCATGACACACCTCCTTCTTCACCTCCGTTTTTGATGTTAGTTTTATCTTTTTATTCATAGATACACATGATGACCATACTCTCTGCAGTTCTCAGGTCCAGCAGCTACTTCAGGACAAACCCACCCTAACATAAAATGGTGGGTATACCCAAAAATAATTACCCTAGGGAGAAGCACAATGTATAAGCCCATAACAAAACTATAGAACCATTTCAACCATGGTTCAGATGATAAATTTACCTATCTATTCTGTATTTAATGATGAGCCATGAGGGAAATAAATGAAAATGTGTATGTATGTACATACACGTACATAGATATATCCTGGTATATGTGCATATATGAATTCCATAACCCACTGCAGTATGTATCTGACCATGTGCATTTGGAGCACTTCTACTGGGTCCTGTTTCTAGGTCCCATCAAGCTGTGTACAAGAGGAAGTCAGACATCCATCTTGTGCTGCTTTAATTGTAGGTGGAGCGGATGACTGCACTCCTTCAGCACCCTTTTTTAATGTTGTCATGGGTGTCATCTCTGTTTTCAGCTTTTTGGTTTTATTGCAGTTTTATTTTCTGTAATTTTCTTGAAATGTGAAATAGAGAGGCCTGCTGTGATAAATGGGATGGGGTGCCCATAGCTCAGTCACTAGTTTGTTCATAGATTGACCATTGAA
Source organism: Acomys russatus (assembly GCF_903995435.1). Classification (NCBI taxonomy): domain Eukaryota; kingdom Metazoa; phylum Chordata; class Mammalia; order Rodentia; family Muridae; genus Acomys; species Acomys russatus. The sequence goes on along the minus strand of NC_067149.1, from coordinate 61,735,304 downwards.
TGTAAAGGATGTTACGCCAGGCAGAAGCTTGATGGGATGCACTGTTGCATGCGCCATGATTCATGCCTCTTCCTTAAGTTGTTACCTCTGTGTCTGAGCCTGCCTCGTTTTTCATGTTTCCTGTTAAACAGATGTCTAGAAGGGCAAAAATCTTCCTTAACTTGAGCATAGTCCAAAACGAATTCTATGGGCTATCCATTAAGCTTTGCACAAGTTTTACCTGCTTGCATTGTTTTGGTTCTTATTTTAATGAATTCATGATGTGGTTTTATACAGAAGAGAATTGCTTGAAATTTGCCTTTTTTTCTAATTCTCTGATATTTTTTCGTGAGAACTGATTACTGATGAGGTGTATAAAATTTTAAAAGTTTCATATTATTTGATTTATTGCAATTCATTAAAAGCCTTCTTTAGAACACACACACACACACACACACACATATAGATATTATATGTTCTATTAGTTGACTTTTTAAACTTAGTATTTCTCCAGTGACTGTGGGTACTTCTTTCTTACTTTAATTGACCTTCTTTGAGAAACCTGACCTATTGACAAGAAGTCATCAATGGCAAGTCCCATTGTCAATAAGAAACAATGTCCTTCCTGACACAGATTATGAAAAAGAAAAGGAGACATATAAATCCTGCTTTCAAAGTTTGTAGATATAAAATCTTGAAATATCATTTAGTAGGGGTGTAGTTCATGTGAGAATAGGAAAAATAAATTAAACAGAAAATGAAGGTGGAAATAAAACATACATTATTCATTTTATATTTGCATGATTGGGTACCAAACCATTGCCCTTCCATATCCTAGACAAACACATTGCCACAGAGCACCCACTTGTCCTAACAAGCACTCTAAAATTTTACTAACTAAAACCTAATATGAGGACCATTTACCAGAATAAAAGTAGACAGAAATAGATTGTGTATCCGTGGCCAACAGGGCTCAAGGATTTTATTTAGAGGGGGAAAAGGTATCGGAAGGCGGAAAGTGGATGAAGGATGCTTTGTGTCCTCAAAAAACAAATTTTCATAATAAAACGTGCTAATTGTTTTATTTGAAAACAGAGAAAGTTTGTTATTTTCATGAAAATGAGTCATGAGGATGGAGAGATGGCTCACCAGGTGCATGTGCTACTGTTGTAAATGACCTTGATTGATTCCCAGCACCCACACAAGGCAGCTCAAACCACCTATAACTAGATGCTGAAGATCCCCTGCCATCTTTTGGTCTTTGGCAGCAGCCTGTTCACACATGAATAAATCTGCACATGTACATAAACACACACACAGAGAGAGAGAGAGAGAGAGAGAGAGAGAGAGAGAGAGAGAGAGAGAGAGAGAGAGAGAGAGAGAGAGAGAGAGAGAGAGAGAGAGAGAGAGAACACACAGAGAGAATATTAAAGGAACCATGGGAAACTTTTACATCTAAAGTTATGAAAATCCATAATTTTCCTCCCTACTAGTAATAATCTCTATAATGCACAAAAATATAAAAAGTGGGCATTTAAGGTATTCCTATGCATTCTCCTGTGCGTTCTTCTCAACTTCTCTCCCTCATACCAATGACTCAGATAGTCCAGGAACTCAGAATAGCTCTCTGTGTTCTCATTCTTTCCATGTTCTTACCCTGCTGTTTAACTTCCTTTAGTTTCATTATAAATTCATTTATTTGTAATCCTCCTTACTCTGTAAGGTGGTTTTCATGTATTTGGAATTCCTAAAATCACTTAAATAACTACTGCTAAATGTATCTCTTTGGACATATGGCAATTCAGAGGACAGCTGCATGTCCTTGTGGTGATTTGTGGAGGTTCTGTTCAATATTAATTGACTATCAATTATTAAAAGAACCAAATTATAACCTATTGCTGCCATTCAATTTCTTAGTTAGTTTCTAGGAAATTTATATTCAAAGTAGTAGTTTGTTACCAAAGGCACACAATAGGAAAAATATAAATAATCCTTAATATGTTATTTAGAAAACTAGTTATCTGTACTCATAGAATGCAATTGTACTAATTTCTCATATAATATGCAAAATATATTAAAGTGAACTCATTTTAATTTTAAGACTTAAGAATATGAAACTAACACAATAAACCACAAAGAAACCTTCATATTCTGTTCAGGAAATGACTGTATGCGTTGAACACACAGTAGAGATGATAAAGCAAAACGAGCCAAGTGGAATTTTAAGAAACTAAGTTTCTCTAAAAACCAAAAGAAACCATCACCAGAGTAAAAGTATATCCTATAGAGCAGTAGGTAATATTTTAACAATTCAAATATGTTAGGAACCCAAAGAACACAAACAAGACAAAAATGGCTGATAAAAAAGATAGGACTGTGATGAGGCATTTGTCAAAAGAGCATGTACAAACATCCAAAGAATGTATGAAAAAATGCTCACTATCACTAATTTTCAGAGAGATGCAGATTATAAGGCACAGTGGTGCATCAGCTACCTTATACTTGTTAGATGAAAAAATTGTTTAAAAAAGAAAGACAGAAGGTTAGCATTGGCAAGGAAGAGAGGCAAGAAGCCCTTCTACACGAATGGAAGTCTGCACAGTTATTCTGGAAGACAGTATGATGATTCTTCAAAAAAAATTTATGCACCCCCTGGGTCCTTCTATTTCCCCATTCTCCCATGCTTCTCTCACCTAGATTCCCAATAGGATGTCCTCCCCTCTGTCCCACTTTCCTGATAAGTGAAAACATTCATGGGACATGCCCCTTGGGCTAGTGTCCAGATATAAGTGAGTATATACCATTTGACTCTTTCTGCTTCTGGGTGAACTCATTCATTATGATCATTTCTAGTTCAATCCATTTGTCCACAAATTTAGAGAATTCCTTGTTTTTAATAGCTGAGTAGTATTCCATAGTGTAAATGTACCACAGTTTTTTTTTATCCATTCTTCTAGAAGAACATTATGATGTGCAGATCTGGGTTGAGGGGTCCTGCTCAAACTATGGCACCAATACATGCAGTAACTTCGAACCCCTACCCAGATCCGCCCAATGGGTGGGACATTCTTCACAGTTGAGTGGAGTGGGGTCTGACTCTCACACGAACTCTGGTGCCCCATATTTCACCACATCCCCTGGATGGGGTGGCCTGGTGGCACACAGAGGAAGGATAGCAGGTTACCAAGAAGAGACTTGATACCCTATGAGCATCTACAGGGGGAAGAGGTCCCCCTCAGTCACAGTCATAGAGGAGGGGAGTAGGGGGAAAATGGGAGAGAGGGAGGAATGGGAGGATACAAGGGATGGGATGACAATTGAGATGTAATATGAATAAATTAATAAAATATATTTTTAAAAAATTAAGCACATAGAACATGGTTTCTGCTACTGATAGACTCCATACTTGAAAGCAGAGGAGGATGAGCAAAGGAAGAAAATACCTGAAAGGATAAGGGGTGCAGAAACGTTAGGAAGTAAACACAAGTAAATACATGATGTGGTTGAAAAGGATATCAGAATGTTAAAAGCTGTCTAGAGAGCCATGCGTATTTTAGCATTACTTACAATAGCCATTAGAGGAAATCAACCTACTGTGATTAGTCAACAATTACTGAATATATAAAGAAAAAGTTGTATAAGTCTATGCGAAATTCTATGTGGCCAGCAAAGGATGGGAGCTTCCTACTTGCAAGAATATGAATGAAAATGGGTGACGGTTATGTTAACTGGAATAACCCATGCACACATAGGAAGACACTACTTATATAGACTGTTTAAAATGGTATCTCACTGAAGCAGATGGGAAATGGTGTTTAGGGTGAGTGGTCCAGGGAAGAAAAATCAGTCAAGAAACATCTCCAAAAGTACATAATTCCAGTTATATATAGGAAATAAGTTCAAGCCATCACTGAATTATGCAGACTATTATCAAAGATGTGTTCTGGTTGTGATTAGAGGTATGTAGAGATGCTTCGGCGAATGAGAGCATCTATTGCTCTTATAGAGGACCTGAGTGCAATTCTCAGCACCAATGATGTATATCTTACAATTGTCTGTATCTATCTCAGGGTATCCCACGCCTTCTTCTGACCTTTCTAGTCACTCACATTCATGCTCACACAGGGATATGTGTGTGTGTGTGTGTGTATGTATGCTAAAATAAATCTAAATTATAAGATAAGAAAAAATGTTACAAAGATGGGTACAGGATGTTCATAGAACAAGTTTAATAATGTGACATTATATATATATATATATTATTTAACTATACACTAAATGTTTTGTATATGGTACATGCATGCCATTTATACTTTTAAGTTAAAATTTAACTTGCATACCTTTTTACTGATGAAAACATGTTGTAGAGCTTCTGATTGCAGAGGAATAATCTGTAGAAAGTTGCAGAAAAAGAAAATGAGGAAAATGACATAACTATAGATCATCACCAGGCTGCCATGATATTAATTAAAATTACATATGTCTGTTGAAGCTTATCACTACAAGGGTTCTATGAGCCCTGTAGAGACACACACACACACACACACACACACACACACACACACACCAAACACACACACCAGTTTTCTACAGTGGTGGTCCAAGTTGTTATTTTCACAGCTAGTTTGTTTTTGAGGTGCTGTTATTTGATGCTTTCACAGTGTAAAAAGGGAGATGATCTGGGGACCAACAAAAATCTAATCCTACTTATGGTTCTTATTAAAGTTTAGAATTTTTGTTTCAAATAACTAAAACTCTTAGAGTTAGTTTTAGAATTCTGAAGAAAGTATTAATCAAGATAAATTATTACAAATATTCCCAAGGCTTTTTACAGAAATGTGAATTATTTAGAGTCCTTATTGACCATTCTTGGAACTGTTACTCCTTGTGTGTAAAGTCCTTAATACTAAAAGTAGTTGCATTAATATCTAGATAAAAATCCACAAGATGTATTGATAATGTGATAAAATATTTACACTGAAGTAATTGTGGCCATGCCCTCCTGGTAACTGGTGTCCAAGACATTAATGGCCATTCATTTTACCCCAATTTCCTCATCACTTAAATATCTCATAAAGACACCATGTAATTTGTGAACATATTCTGTTCAATACTAATTTACTAAAACTCAAATATTCTTTCTGCTTTATCTCATCACTCCAAACTCTTTCCTTATTATACACAGTTCATATAAATACTACATAAAAGAATTTTCTATACCAATGTATCAAAATTCAACTTATTTTGCGTCAGTATACAAATGTCTATGCCAATGACTTAAAAATAACCTTATTTGTTAGAAGCAATTAAGGCCTTAAGATGAAGAGTAGTTTCAATAATCTGCTTTGTGTCCTATCATCCCTGTATATTTCTATATTCACCCTTCTCCCTTTTCAACCCCTATCTCCATACCTACTAAAGAAAGATAAAGGAAAAGAGAGACATCCTTCAGTCCAACCTCATTTTCTCTCTGAACAAGGCCTGTACTAATTTATAACCAACTACCACTGAAAATAATCATCTGTATCCCAAAAGAGCAACCAAAAACCTGCCTAACCCGCCTCAGGGGAAATGGGGCATAGTTCTCTTACGGTTTCTTCTGGCTGATTTGGGGGCAAAAATACCTTTATAGGTGCCCAAATAAAATTGAATAAATGGTTAAACAATCCGGGTATAGTATTTGTGGTCCAGTTTCTAAATGATGAGAAATTCCAGGCTTAATAGAAGTCCTGTGTGGGGCAGTCTGAAATGCTAGAGCAATTATGTTGATATTTCCACTCTAATATGAGGTATTGTACCCCTACAACTCAATGCTAGTACAAGATTTACTTCCAGTGCTTTGAAAGGGCTATTGCAGGCAGTTTAGGATAGTTAAGTAACACAAGCAAATTGTTAGTTGAGCAAATCATGATCATATCAATTACTAGTCTATTTTTATAATAAGAATATTCATCCTAGGTTTAACAGATATGATTCTATAGATAGATACAGTGCAATAGTTAGATAAGGTCTTCAAAAACTTCAGAGACCTACAGAATCTGGCATTTAAAGATGCTTCTGATATTCTAAAGATTCTTTGACAATAAAACAGGTTAATTCCTGGTGACCCTGAGCCTACCTCAAAGAAGATGATGAGCATCAATGAATCTCCTTATGGAGATGGCTTCAAATGTGGCAAACAAGCCACTGGGCAAATTTTCCTCATTTATGTCACAGAAAGAATTCTGCCCAAAATGGGCAAGCTCAGATGCAGGAAGAGTCAATGGACAGTCTCTTCCTAGACAGGGGAAGCAAGTCCTACATAGGTCCTGCCTCACAAATAAGTCTATCAGATATACTGGACAAGAAGACTGAAGATGATGCTCCAATGTTATAGAGAAATCTGGTTGACTGATCAGGCAGCTGTACTCAAGTAATTATGTTTTATTCCTTCTCATGTCTCTGATGGGGTTCAAGACCAGATAATTTAGTATTTAGTATTACAATTAAACCTAGCTGTTAAGGGCATAAGTTATATTTAGGTATATTTAGGCATATATATTTAGGTATATGTTTTAAATTGATAGAGATGAGATATGATAGATATTGATTTACATTCAGAATTTTAAACTCACCAAGATAGGAAAGATTTTACTCTAAGTTCCCAAATACTAGTAGCTAAAACACTATGAATGTAACATTTATATAACTCCTGATTGTTTCATGGTTCTTCCTGTTGTATGTAGTGTAATGTATAATGTGTAAAAATTTTTAAAACTGTAAAAAAAAGGAAAAAAATTTATATCAATAAAATTTTTTCATTGTTTTAATTTTCTAAAATAATATGATAATACATGGTGGTTGATTCTTAATATTGTACATATCATACTGATTATTTTTATCTATGACAGTTTAAAGAGACTGTGCACCTAATTGTGTATAACTCTCTAGCACTTATCTTAATATCCTTTGATACTAATTAGACTTATTACAATATGTAGATACCTCAAGATGAAGATATATTTGATCCTTGGTAGCATTACATATGTGTTTTAAAATTTGCTTCCATATTACATCTTTTGATTTTATTGTAACAAAAACTGTGAATTTGGAGTGATGGCAGAGAAGAAGGCACATGCATTTCAGAAGTTGAAAATAGGCCAAATACAGTGATGAGTATTCCAGACAGATTACCTCATTCTTCCCAATTATACTTCATGTACATTTAGTAAGTGACATATAGCTTTCATATTGAAATTTGTTTCTCATTACCTTGGAGAACACCTTTTCTTTATTTCTTTTTACATTTTTATCTTGAAAAATCATAAGTAGAATTCATTCCACTACCCTCAGCCCCGTTTTTAACAACAGTCTTTTCCGTTGAAATTCTTCTTTGCACATGTTTCCCAGATTGATAATAATTTCGTGGGTCATTAATTTCAAATACTTAATTACTCTCCAACCAACATAACTGGTGGGTACCAGTAGTACACAAATCATCATGTGCTTAGCATTCATTTTTCTAATCTATATCAACAAGCTATTTATTGTTTTTTTTTTTGTATTCTGTCTTAGCCAATGATTCATATTATTTATTTGTCTCTTTAAACAAGGTTATATGGATGCTTATAATAAGATTAATGTGATAGTATATTTTATAATAACAACATAAAACATCCAATATAGCATATGTTATTATTCTATTGTAGAGTTATAGACTTTGCATAATTTTCACAGTCAAGGGGACATGTGAGGTCACTAATACATACAATTAGAAAAATATCAACATTATTGAAAAAGAAGCAACGTTAAAGTATAAGGTTAACTTTTAGTAAAATAGCAACACTGCATGTCAGATGCAAAGCACTGTTCTTGGTTTTTCTACTTGGTAACTTCTATTGAAGCATGTGGTTATTTGAGAGCCACATGCCTTTAAAGTTGTTGAATAAAATCATCCAAAGAAAACATTCTCACTTGGAAACTTTAAAGCAAAGATAAAGTTGAGTGGAAGGCAGCCATTACATGGTTCCATAAACTAGAGGCTAAAGTCACATGTGGGCAAATATGGAATGGAAAACCATACTACCTACATATTGCAAATAGAGAGTTCCAGCAGTGTTTTCATAGATGCCCATGACATGGCCACTGTTCAGATAGACACATGAGATCTATGCTAAAATGAGTGTAGAATCCATAAAGTAGAAATTAACAATTACAAAGCTAACAAAATTAAAACAGATTAGAGATAACATGCTTGTAAGCTCAGCGTTCAGAAGGCTGGAGTAGGAGATTCACAGCTTTAAACTGAGAAGCTACTTTTTTTTCTTTGTCCTTTTTTAAATTTATTATTTTTCTTTTTAAGATATACATTTATATTGTTACACACTAAAAACTATACACAGCAGGAAGAATCAAGAGAAAATCAGGAATTCTTATATATGTTACATTCACTGTGATTTGGCTATTCGTATTTGGCTAACTTGAAGTAAATATCTTTCCTATCTTTGCATCTAAATTTCTGAATGAAAATCAATATCTATCATATCTCATCTCTATGAAGTTAAAACATCTATCTTGATCTAAAAACATCTTAAACCCTAACCAACTAAGCTTAATTGTAAGACTAAAGTATCTGGTCTTCAATGCTATCAGAGACTTGAGAGGGAATAAAACTTAAGTTGTATTTCAAAGACATGTATTCAAATAAATTGTTACAAAGATATATATAGCTGGAAACATGCCCTACAAACCAAATGAAAGAATAATGAATGGGTCTGGAGAGAAAATAATTAAGACTGCCTATTTCACAGGACCCTAGTTTAGGGACCACTCTTCTGGCCTCTGAAGGCAATTAACTCACATGAACACACTTACACAATAGCACACACATAAACAGATAGCTAAACATAAAATTAAAATCTTTAAAATAAGAAAAGGCAATAAGGAAAATAATTTAAGTTTTAAAAATGAGTAAAAAGACCATAATGTTAAAAGTTTTAAAGTAATGACCCTTGTGGATGTATGTAGGTACACAAAAACTTATCACAGAGAGGTAGAAAAAATTATACATTTTCCCCTTTTCCATATCCATGCCAACATATGCTACCATTTGAATTTCTGATCTTAGCTATTCTGATAGGTGTGATAGAATTTCAGAGTAGATTTGATTTGCATTTCCTTGATGGCTAAGGATGTTGTGCATTTCTTTAAGTGCTTCTCGCCCATTTGATAGTCTTTCATTTAGGATTCTTGATTTAGCTCTGTACTCCAATTTTAATTGGATTATTTGATTTGTCTGTGTTTAGTTTCTTGAGTTCTTCATATATATTGGATATTAGCCCTCTGATAATCCCAGTCTGTAGGCTGTCATTTTGTTTTATTGACAGTGTCCTTTGCTTTACATATGCTTTTCAGTTTAGTGAGGTCCCACTTAGTAATTGTTGATCTTAGAGCCTGAGATGTTGGTAGTCTATTCAGGATGTTGTCTCCTGTGCTAATGAGTTCAAGGCTCTTCCCTACTTTCTCTTCTAATAGATTTAGTTTTCCTGGTTTTATATAAAGTTCTTTGGTTCATTTGGACTTGGGTTTTGTGCAAAATGAGAAATATGGATCTATTTGCATTTTTCTGCATCTAGCCATCCAGGTAGACCAGGACCATTTGTTGAAGATGCTATCTTTTTTTATTGTATGGATTTTGCTTCTTTGTCAAATATCAAGTGTTCCTAGGTATGTGAGTTTATTACTGGGTCTTTGATTTGATTGCATTGATCCAGCAGTCTGTTTCTATGTGAGTACCATGCAGTTTTTATTATTGTTGCTCTATAGTACAGCTTGAGACTTCAAGACCCAGCTATACCACTCCTGGGCATATACCCAAAAGGTGTTCCACCAAACAACAAGGGAATTTGTTTAACTATGTTCATAGTGGCATTATTCATAATAGCCAGAAACTGGAAACAACCCAGAGATCATTCACCTGAAGAATGGATGGAGAATCTGTGATACATCTATACAATGGAACACTATTCACCTATGAAAACCAGGAACATCATGAAATTTGCAGGCAAATGTGTGGAGCTGGAAAAATCATCATGAGTGAAGTAATTCAGACCCAGAAGAACACTCATGGTATATATGCACTTATAAATGGATATTAGCCCTATGGTATAGGATAGCTATATTACAATCCACAGGTCAAAAGAAGCCAAGCAACAGGAGTACCCTAGGGAGGATGCATAATTCTCATTCAAAAGAGCAAATTAAATAGACACTGGAAACAAATGAGAGGGAACAGCACAGGAGCCTACCATAGTTTTTCTCTGAAGAACTCCACCCAGCAATGGATCAATGTAGAAGCTGTGACTTATAGCAAAACTTTGGGTACTGCAGAGGGAGTCCTATGGATGAGTGGGTGGATACAAGGACCTAGAGAGGACAGGCATTTCATAAAAGGGCCATCAGAGCTCACAAATCTGGTCCAGGTAGTCCGTCAGAGACTGATGCTCCAAACAAGGACCATGCATGGAAAGGACATGGGCTCCACTCTGATATAGCCAATAAGTAGCTCAGTCTCCATATGCGTCCCCTATTAAGAAAAGCAGGGGCCGTCCTTGTCATGGATTTGTTGCCTGCACTCTTATCACCTCCCCGTGGTGGGGAACCTTACCATGCCACAGAGGAAAAGGATGCATGGAGTCCTGATGAGACTCGATATGCTGGTGTCATTAGGTAGAGGAGAGTGGCTCCCCAATACTGAGTAATAGGAGAGGGAAATAGGAGAGAGGGGGAGGGAGGATAGGGCCAAGAGGGGAGAAAGGAGGGAGGGTGGGACCAGGAAGAAAAAAAGGAGATAGCTACAGCTGGAATGTAAGGCAAATAAATTTAAAAAAATAAATTAAAGTTTTAAAAAAGTATTCATTTTTCACATATGTGAACAGTGAAAGAAAATTAATATTTAAAAGAAAACATCTATTTATTAAACATAATTTTATATGTATGGGTATATAAAATGAGATTTTTATCACTGGAGAGATTTGTTTATCACTCCACAAAATTATTTTGCATATAATAAGGAATACTGTATTTACAGTTCCTTGGTATCTAACCTCAAAGCTCCTGAGTCAATTTAAGCTCTTAAAATGAGTTTAATGTCATTAACATATTATTTTTTGCTTTGTTATAAATAAATCAGTATCTCCTCCTTATATTTCCAATCAGTGAAGGAAAATTACGTGGCTTTTATACACAGTAGGCTCTCACACAATATCTCTTGGAGCATAGTCTGTAGTTAACTGTTTCAGTCCATACCTTTTTGAGCTCAGGCCTGGACATCCTCATGGCCTTGGTTAGGGAGAGTTACTCAATACCTAGTGAAAATGGAACAATATTACTGCCCATAAAAACATCTAGTTATTTAACATACTTCATTATTTATTTTAAATTCCTACTATATAATGTCTACTCTATAAGCATTATAAAATTACAAAAATATCTTACTTTCTGACAAAATTAAATAATGCTCAAATGATAAGTGGTATAGATTTCTAAGTTTAATAATTATACATTACCTAAATGCTTCCTTGGTATTACCTCTGCAATAAATAACAGACTGTTTACAACACCATTTATTGTCTTGAATATTATCTATAAAGTCACTGAATATTATTAAATTGTCACAGGAGTAATATAACTTAGGTTAAAAAGTATGTAAGTCCCCTGGCTTGATTTGCTTAATGAGAACAGGCAACAGCTTCATAGGCCACAAATCTGAGGTATCCACTATTAATCCATCTTGGTTCAGCCTTCTTCTCTAACCAACTCTAACTGTAGCCATAAATATGCTTTTGCTTCCTTGTTTGCTTATTTTTGGTGATAAAACATCACAATGTACTTCTTCAAGCTGCCCTGTAAGTCATGGTCTTCTTTTACCAATTCAAGTACAGACACTAACTACAATACCTGGCTCACAGCCCATCCCCCTCCCTCCCCAAACCCTTTATCCTCCTGGACATCAAAGTTTTGGACTTTTAATTCTTTATTTATTTGATATTAATTATATACTAAAATAATTCAGACATGTAAACAAATTTCTTCCATTATAAATAGTGTGGAAGGATGGTAGGCTCTGTCCCTGGTGAAAGCAGTCTTGACCTTGACCGGCTTTGCCCCTTGGAAGCACTAATGACAACCCACTGAGATGGACATTGCTATAGACCTGGAGGAGTCATATGGGTTCTGGAATTCAGGAAATAGACCTGGGAATCCAGTCGAGCTACTGTGTTTCTTTTTTAAAATATATTTTATTAATTTATACATATTACATCTCAATTGTTAGCCCATCCCTTGTATCCTCCCATTCCTCCCTCCCTCTCATTTTCCCCTTACTCACTTCCCTTATGACTGTGACTGAGGGGGACCTCTTCCCCCTGTATATGTTCATAGGGTACAAACTCTCTTCTTGGTAACCTGCTATCCTTCCTCTGCGTGTTACCAGGCCTCCCCATCCAGGGGACGTGGCCAAATATGAGGCACCAGAGTTCATGTGAAAGTCAGACCCCATTCTCCACTCAACTGTGAAGAATGTCCTGTCCATTTGGTAGATCTGGGTAGGGGTTCGAAGTTTACTGCATGTGTTGTCCTTGGTATATACTCACTTATATCTGGACTCTAGCCCAAGGGACATGTCCCATGAATGCCTTCACTTATCAGGAAAGTGAGACAGAGGGGAGGACATCCTATTGGGACTCTAGGTGAGAGAAGCAAGAGAGAATGGGGAAATAGAAGGATCCAGATGGGTCCTAGAAACCTACAAGAAGAACATTATAACAGGCGGATCTGGGCCCAAGGGTCCTGCTCAAACTAGGACACCAGCCAAGAGCTACTGTGTTTCTAATCTAACATTGATCGGAGGAGGGAACTGGAGGAGAGACTAGCCACTGTGTCCCAAGAGAGAGACACAGGTAGAAAGGAGAAGGCTGCAGGTTGGGAACATGAGGGTGCAGATATCTTCTATCTGGGAGAGGATCAGCGTGCAGGCCCAGAGACTAGGGATCTGTCCCGTGGAGCTGATACCCGGAATGTTTATTCTTGTTTCCCTTTAACCTTTTCTCCCCTCCTGTATAGGATAGTTGGGTTGTATAATGAAGTCTAATTATTAAAAAAAAAAAACAGAGCCAAAAAAATAGTGTTTAGAAAATCTTGAGGAAAAATTCATTAGAGTTATGGAAATGTTGGGAGGGATAATTGAGAAGAAGAAACAGCGAAGCTTGATAAGTTATGGAAAGTGGAGTAGTCAGGGAGGTACAGGAGAGCTGAGTTAAGGTCTTGAGACATAGAGTGATGACTAGCAGGGAAAGATAGGATGTACAACATACTAATTCAGGACACTGGAAAATCACACCAAATTTATTCGGAAACACTCTGAAGTGATGGTTTGGCAAGTGAAACTGTGAAAGCAGCGTAGGAGAGAACAGGTGAATGCCTACGTGACTTGCTGTGAATGTTATGGAGAAAAAAAGGGCTAAAAAGAGCTCACAATCTTAGAAAACACAGTTTATTCTTCCTTCCAGTTATACCACATAGCAACATGAACTGCTTGCTAGGTGCTGGGAAAATATTTTTTTAATTTTTTATTAATTTATTCTTGTTACATCTCAATGGTTATCCCATCCCTTGTATCCTCCCATTCTTCCCAACCTCCCATTTTCCCCTTACTCCCCTCCCCTATGACTGTGACTGAGAGGGATTTCCGCCCCTTGTATATACTCATAAGGTATTATGGGAAAATATCTTTTAAAGGAAGATATAAAATGGAATTGTACATTTTAAATCTCTCTCTCTCTCTCTCTCTCTCTCTCTCTCTCTCTCTCTCTCTCTCACACACACACACACACACACACACACACACACACACACAGACACACACACAAACCAACTTCAGAAAAACAGATTTTCAGTTACAAAAAAACAAAAATTTCCAAATCAAGTTGCATCTATTTCACTGAAGAATGATACACAGATTACAAGCACATCACAACAATGAGGATGAGCATCTAACGATGGGCCACTGTAGTATAGAGAACACTAGACATACTGGACATGGAGGCTGTAGCTGTGGCTCAGTTGTTACGAATCCTTTTTGCTCTTTCAAAGGCTTGGAGTTCATTTCCCAGTATCCACATCAGGGGGCTCACAACCAAACAACCTCCTGTAATTCCCAGCGATACAAGATGCCTGTCTGACTCCAGTGGCATCACCACAAATATGTATATTCACACACCGATAAATAAATAAGAACATCTCTTTTCAGAAGCAAAAGGTAAGACTGGCTGTACTAAATGCAGAAGACATGGTGCAGCTAAACATGTACATGTTCATACAGGAAATGAAAACTTTGATCAAAACTTTACTTTGCCTACAAGTTGTGCACGGATAAAGATAGAGCAGAGATTGACGGAATGTCCAACCAATGCCTGGCCCTACCTGAGACGCACCCCATGGGAGAGAGCCAATCCCTGACACTTTGCTATGCTTGAAGACAGAAGCCTAGCATAGCTGTCCTCTGAGAGACCCCTCTCAGCAGGGGATTGAAACAGAACCTGAGACTCACAGCCAAGTCTTGGGCTAAGTGAGTTCTGAGAGCTTAGCGGAAGAATGGGAGAAAGGATAGAAGCCTCAAAGGATACAGTAGCTTTACAAGAACACCAGCAGAGTCATCTCTCTAGCCTGGGTCCATGGGTGCTTGAGGAGACTGAACACCAACCAAGGACCGGACAGGGATCAAACCTAGGTCCTCTACACGTATGTACCCGATGAGCAGCTTGGTCGTCAAGTGGCTCTCCTATAAAGGCAAGTGAGATTTGTCTCTGACACGGACTCTGCTGCCGGCTTTTAGATCACTTCCTCCCTGGCCAGGCTGCCTTGCCAGGCCACTGTGGAAGAGGATGCACTCAGTCCTGATGCAACATGATACGCTGGCGTGGGTTGGTATGAGGGGTAGGGGAGGGGGCTAGGAGGAAGAGAGGAAGGTAGGGACCTGGAGGAAAGAAGTTTCGGGGCTACAGTTCAGATGTAAAGTGAATAAATAAATAAACTTTAAAAATAAAAGAAAAAAAGAGAATTTACGAAGTATCAAATTTTATCTGTTACTCTAAATATGAGCAACTTAAAAGCCAAAGGTTGTCTAAACTCATTCATTGGTACAAGTCTAAATCCATGACAATTTTTAGAATTGTGATTATTTATAGATGTTGGAAAAAGTCTGGAGCTTTCTGACACTGGGCCATTTTTTCCCCTTGCACTGTGCCACTTTGGATAGTAAAAAACAGTATGTACGGTGCAAACAGTAGCTTCTCAGAAAATCTTTAAATTAAAAAATATTATTTTTTCTGAGGAGAAGGGGAGGGGTGATACGGCAAGATGATGGGACGGTTGGACCAGGAGAAGGGGAGGAAGGGGGATACAATTGGGATATAAAGTCAATATATAAGCTTAAAATAAAATTTTAAAATGTTAAGTTACATAACCTTGAGTGGCATTGTTTCTTTTAGATTGGCATCAGAAAGTTAAATTCTGTAAGCTTTTCAACCTTTCTTTGTTTACAATGAGTTGAGTTTCTTTCTTTCTTTCTTTCTTTTCTTTCTTTCTTTTCTTTTTTTTTTCAGTAGATAAATGATGAAACCACCTGGGAAAAGCAGAACTATTACGTGGGAGAAATGCCTTCACCTCTAGAACTGGCCAGATTCCAAGTCAGAGATGCAGGAGACGGAATCTTTCTTCTTCCCCCTCATGATCTTAGTCATCTCTTGCCCACTCAGCCATTTAGGAGAAGAAATTGGAACAACTGGAGGAGCGAAATGGTGGGAAGTCACAGTTTATCTTTGGGTGGTTAAAAATCAGTTTTAGTGGAAAAGAAACTGGAACAAATAGAAAATACCGGGCCTCACGAAGGAATAACAACAAATCAGCTTAAAATGCTTTTATGAAGAAAATGATACCAAAAGACAGAGAAAAGACAATTTGAAAGCAAGAATTGCTATAGGGATAATTGAATTCATGGACACTGAAAATATTTAATTTGGCCTCAATACCAAATATTTTGTCACACACCTCATAGAAGAAAACGAAATGGATGCATGATCCTAGGTAAAAGGAGTTTGAGTTTGGAAAATAAATAATTTTGAAGGAAAATTCATCATCTTATTTCATCAAAATATTTTGATAGCTAGCTATGAAGGAGCGATTTCAACATACATTAACCAACAAAAGATAATATGAGTACGGGACTCTTTTAAGTTTAATGTGTAACTAACAATCCAGTGATTAAATCAAAATATCAATGTGGACAGTCTGCATCTTTATACTTTAGAAATTTCACCCTTGTGTATTTCCTCCTAGATGTCTGTCTGCCTGCCTATACTCCTGCATTCATTTTAACATAAAAATAGAAAGTAAACCAGAGTGAAAAGTCTACGAGGTTAATGTCTACCTGCCTACATTCCTGCATGTTTTTTAACCTAAAAAAATAGAAAGTAAACCAGAGTAAGAGGTCTATGAAGTTAGGAACATTTCTTGTGGTCATTTATACAGTATATAAACCCAAGCTGTTGTCCTGAGTATAATCTCTGTTTAAAAATAATTAGAGACCCATTTCTCAATTGGGCTATTTGGTTTGGTGGTGTTTAATTTCTTGAGTTCTTCATATATTTTGGATATTAGACTTTTATCAGATGAAGGGTTGGTGAAGATCTTTTCCCAGTCTGCAGGTTGTCACTTTGTTCTGTTGATAGTGTCTCCTGCCTTACAGAAGCTTCTCAGCCTCATGAGATCCCATTTATTCATTGTTGACGTTAAGACCTGGGCTGTTGGTGTTCTGTTCAGGAAGTTGTCTCCTGTGTGAATGTGTTCCAGGCTCTTCCCCACTTTTTCCTCTAACCAATTTAATGTCACTGGTTTTATGTTGAGGTCTTTAATCCACTTGGACTTGAGTTTTGTGCATGGTGACAAATAGGGGTCTAATTGCTTTATTCTACGTGTAGACATCCAGTTAGACCAGCACCATTTGTTGAAGATGCTAAACAGAGAATTCTCAACAGAGGAATATCAAATAGCTGAGAAACACTTAAAGAAATGCTCAGCCTCGTTAGTCATCAGAGAAATGCAAATCAAACAACACTGAGATTCCATATTACACCCATCATAATGGCTAAGATCAAAAACTCAAGTGACACCACATGCTGGCAAGGATGTGGAGAGAGAGGAACACTCTTTCATTGCTGGTGGGAATGCAAACTAGTACAACCACTTTGGAAATCTATCTGGCGCTTTCTCAGAAAAATGGGAATAGGGTTTCTTCAAGACCCAGCTATTCCACTCCTTGGAATATACCCTGAAAACGCTCTACCACACAACAGGGACATATGCTCAACCATGTTCATAGCTGCCTTATTCATAATAACCAGAACATGGAAACAGCCTAAGTGTCCCTCAGTAGAAGCATGGATAGAGAAACTGTGGTACATTTACACTATGGAATACTATTCAACTATTAAAAAAAAAAGAATTCCCAAATTTTGTGGACAAATGGATTGACTAGAAATGATCATAATGAGTGAGTTCACCCAGAAGCAAAAAGAGACAAATGTTATATACTCATTTACATCGAGACACTAGCCTAAGGGGCATGTCTAATGAAAGACTTTACTTACCAGGAGAGTAGGTCAAAGGGGAGGACATCCTATTGGGACTTTAGGTGATACAAGCATGGGAGAATGGGGAAATAGAAGGATCCAGAGGGTCCTGGAAACCTACAAGTAGAACATTATGACAGGTGGATCTGGGTCCTGGGGTCCTGCTCAAACTATGACAGCAGCCAAGGAAAATATAGGCAGTAAACTTCGAACCCCTACCCAGACCTAGCCGATGGACAGGACATTCTCCACCATTGAGTGGAGAGTGAGGTCTGACATTCATATAAACTCTGGTGCCCCATTTTTGACCATGTCCCCTTGATGGGGAAGCCTGGTGGCACTCAGAGGAAGGAGAACAGGTCACCAAGAAGAGACTCGATACCCTATGAGCATATACAGGGGGAGGAGGTCCTCCTCAGTCACAGACATAGGGGAGGGAATAGGGGGAAAGTGTAAGGGAGGGAGGAATGGGAGGATACAAGGAACGGGCTTACAATTGAGATGTAATATGAATAAATTAATAAAATATTAAAAAAGAAAAAATAATCAGGGAGGTACTATGGTGTTAAACCTGGGTATGAGGACTGAGCTCAAGTTTCCCAGACCCTTGTGAAAGCAGATGTAGGAGTCCTTAGAATCTGTTCTCCTTTTTTTGTAGTAGTATGCATCGGCTTTTCTTCATGAGCTTATTTAAAATAATAAATATTTTGAAAATTAGTTGGGTACATAAAATAATAAGAAATGATTTAGACCAAGGTGTAGTTGGTGATTATTTCGGGATAGGCAGAGATATGAGATTGTATTTGCTTTGTGTACGTTATCAACCCATAGGATGTCTGGAATTTGATGAAGTGTGACAGTTTTAAAAGAGGGATTCATAGTCAAGGTTAACCAATGATGTCCACTTTAATTACCTTGGCACACCATAGGACTCAGATACTAGAGCGGAAGTGACATCACTCTCTGCCCATCCTTGTGAAGGAGACAGTATGGCTTAGTGAGGACATCAGCAGAATCATTGAAGAAATCCACTGAATTTTTTTTTTTCAGTGGATTGAGCATGACAATAATTAGTGAATGGAAGACAGATGTGAAAAAAGAGAGAGAGGAATGATAATAAGATTTTTCCAAACATATCTCCATACATAAGGACTGGAGTCCTTATGAAAAGAAGCACAGTGACGGTGGGACTAACTCCTGTGTCAGCTAGCTGAGACTAAGCCTATTACAATAGCTGAGCTTCAGTCAACTGACCAAAGCATGTCCAAATGAGGAAAAGACAGACTGATAATCAATCGTATGCTTCCGTGTCTCATTTACATTTTCTGCTCATAAGGATTTCATGCCTGCGTGATGGAATCAAACTCTCCAACCCATGTCTGGTTCTGGAGCTTTCCCCATTCAAGGATCATTTCTTCATCAATTGTCTCTGTTAAATTTAATTTTTGTGCATTTTCCTTTTATGAAAGGACAAAGGGAATTTTCACTTCTCAGACTGACCGGAGAAGTGCTCATAATAAAAAACGTGTAGATGAAGCTCAGTAATAAAGAAAATTACTGTGTCTGGAATGACAAATATGTATTAGTAAACAGCAGTACTATGTGGAAAAATGCTACATTTTTGTTAAATTAATAACTTCAGAATCCGGATTTGTTTAATATTAGCAGTCAAGAGTAAATACTCTCTTGAAGGAGAAAACTGACTAACAATGTACATTAAACAAATAATAGGAAAGTATTGGGCGGAATTTTAAATGTATTTCTGCAGCTGCCATATTTATACACTCTGTTAGTCACTTTGCCACACATGCAAGTACAAATTCACTCTAATTTCTCATACATATTTCTAAGCAGACACCAGATATAGCAAAGAACTTTCCAAAGGAACTAAATGTGGTTTTATATAAAATTGCCAAATTTGTTTAATATTTTGAAAATCTTATTAAGACTATGTAACTCAGTTTGATCTTTTTTGTTAAAGAATTTACTGTAGTTTTAAAGAAAACTATTTGTATAAGACAAAAAAAAACTAGTTGTAAAAGTTAAAGTTAATTTGGTCAAATTTATTATTAATATATTCAGAATCAGATATTATCAAGTGTCTGAAATTTGAGATAATTATTGAAAGTAATGGAATAATTTTTAAAATTCATTTATACAAATTAAGCATACTAAAAATTTATGCTCTTATCTGAACAGCAAAAGGCAACAACATTAAAAACAAATTATTTTCATTAAGAAGAACCTCAATATGTAAAAAAAAAAAAAAAAAAAAAACCATGTAGTGCATCTTCGGCTCTTTATTTAAAATTCTAATAAGATAGCTTAAATGTGTTGAAGCAAAGACCCATGAATAAAAACCAAATAAGGATAAAACATCAGTCCCCACAAAAAAAATATACTTTAGTGTATGCAATCCCAGTCCTTTCTTTTCTCCTCTTCTGTCTTTCATTGATCACTTGTATGTTTTTCCTCCCTTTGTCCTGTCTCCTCTTACTGTCCTTTCTCTTCTGCTCTGTCTCTCCTCCCCTTCTTCATTTTACTTTCTATTCCTCCCTCTCCTCCAATCACTTCCCTCTCCTCCAATCACTTCCCTTTCCTCCCCTCCCATTTCCTTCTCTCTGTTCCTGGTCCTTTTCCATCCCTTTTCCTTCACCTATCTCCTTCCCTTCTTCTCTTTCTCCTGTCTCTCCTCTGAATTACTGTCTACCTCTTTTCCTTTTCTATATGTAAATACACACGTACATATTAATTAATATTAAATAACAGAAATTATCTCAATAGAAAATAGGTAAATTATCTAAATTTGTACCTTACCAAAGTGTACATCCATATGTCTAAGGAATGTGAGAAGTTTTTAGATAAGACATCATTGGGATATAAATAAAAATTCATATAGCAAAAGTGCTACTGCCTAATACAGTTACTTCACTTGAAGCATGGTTCTTTACTAACAGTGAAACTGGGGACGCTTCTGAGGGAATGGACATGACATGCAATGCTAGTCAAAAATGAGGTGCATAGCCATCTCATAAAATAACTTAATATTGTTCACTAGCAAAGCAGAAATTTTACATTCAAAGAGTCTGTCATCCTCTGGGTATTTCACAGAGTAAACGAATAAAATTGCTTAGAGCAAAATGGGCACTGAAGGCAACAAAGGCAGCATAGTGAGATGTGAGGAGTCACTCCCCATGCCCACTATCAACAGAATAAACCAATAAACAGAAACCTGATGCAATAGTGGAAAATTAAACCAGGTGAGGTGGGCACAGCCCAGTAACTCCAGTATTACAGAAGCTACAACAGGAGGATTGCCGGGAGGAATTTTTGAGGCCAACTCTGTAGTGAGTCCCAGCCCAGACGGTGATTTGGAGCAAAGCACTTTGAAGAATAAGTAAATACATAAAGCAACCAATACATAACAACAGCATGAATGAATTTCAGAAACCTGGAGCAGAAAACAATAAGTATTATTAAAATCATAACAGTTGCATTTATTTTACATTAAGTTTCAGCTAGAGTCATATGGCACCTGTTTAGGAGAATTTAAAAAGTGTGGGTTTCTATTTACTACTGAATAATTAAAATAACCAAATGGAGGGTAATTGATTCTATTCTGCAATTAGCATGCACTATTAAAATAAATGCACTTCACATACTGCTAGATATGACCTGATCTACAAACCCATTTTCAGTATATAAAATTGCTTGATACGGCCACAATGATACAAGTTGATTAAAAAAATAGCAAGTAACATTAACAGATAAGGGACCCAAGTTTGAGCAACTCACATTTCTGCCATACCTCATCTAGAATGAAATAAGCAACTGGGATGCATTCATATCTATCTGGTGTCAGAACATAATAAAGAAATTATGTATTAATTTAATTTTCTTTGTTGTGATAAAGCGATGGCTAAAACAAACTTGTGGAGAAACAAGTTTCTTTCATCTTGCGTCCCCTGGTCACTGCCCATCACTGAGGTAAGCAAGCGCAGGAACTTAAGGCAGGAACCTAGAAGAAGGATTGTATCAGAGGTGATGGAGAAATGGTGCTTACTGAAGACTTCACCATCTCTTACACAACCAGTCTTACATGGCCAAGCCCCATTTGGCCAGGAATAGAAACACTCAAAGTTTTCTGGGCGAGGCCACCATCAATCAGCAATCAAGAAAACACGTGCCTACATTCCAAGCCAATGGAGGCACTTCCGCAATTCAGGGTCCCTCTTTAAGAGTGTCTCTAGTTTATTTCAAGCTGACAACTACCAATTAGCACAAATGTCTTGCAGACACATAGTAGGTAATTAGGTGACCTCCTTCACGCTCAATTCAAGGACCATTGTGTGTGGGATGGTAATATTCTTCTCTGGGGTGATTATAACAGATTAAATAAAACACCTGAATGAGTGAGCTGCATACTGTCTCCACAACATATTTATTGTCATGCCACTGTCTGCAGGATAACTACTGCTCCAACTGTGGCTACACTCCTCAGCACTCCCTGCTACCTCAAGGTTAAACCTTTAGCTGGTGAATAAAAATAAACTTATTTTTATGTTCAAATGGAAGATGGTCATGGGATCAAAGAAACTATAGGTAAAGTTGGTTACAGTGTGAATATTTGTTACTCACTTGTGTATGTGGTGCATGTGTGAATGTCACAACAGGTGTGTGGAGGTCAGACGACAACTTATAGGAGTATTATTTTTCTCTTTTCTCCATGTAGATACTAGGGCTAGAATCCAGTTCAATGGATTTGGCAAATGAGGGTTCACCTACTGATACATCTCCTTAGCCTTTAGATTTAAAAAAGAGTGTTTATTCCTCTTCAAGTCTCAATTCGTTATGTAACTGTTTTGACACACATTGTTTTAAAGGCGTATTTTGGTCTTAAAATACTCGATATTCTTTAAAGGAACTTAAGTTCATCAACATGTTAAAAGTGAGCTGAGAAAAGTGCCTAATTAATTCTGTAGCTTCCATGATTCCTAGTGTGATAAAACACAAATAATCTGGTACACCTCAGCTGAGAGATAAAAATTTTTCAGGACTAAGATGCTTTGACACTTCAGTCTTACAGGGAATAATTCTCTTCTTCTACCTTTTCCAAAGTCAGCATGACAATGATTTTTCAAGTCAATGCGGAGGAATTTGAAGATCATTGTAGAAGTTGGCTTGCAAGCAGGATTTCAGAAAAGATTTTAAATCTCTCAGAGTCTTGAACTTTGAGATGATATAAATTTATGCTTTGTTTTCACATAGGCTATAGCATGGGTGGCCATCATCATCATCCTGTTAGTATAAATTAAAAGGTATATTTATAAAGTTTCTCAGTTATTGAAGAAACTCCAGGTGAATTTTAGTTCAGCTTCAGTCTAAGCCTTTGGGGCTTCTCTGAGCCATTTCATATTCATGAACAAGCTTTAAGGTGCCATCTTTAAAGCGGTGTTGCTAATTCATTTGGGAGTCAGAATGACATTAGAAAATACAACACTACTTTCTCTAAGATGAAATGGCAAAAGTTTTATAAAAAATGATAGGGAAAGATATAAAAAAAAAGATGTTTTGCCTATTGAAAAGTAGATATGCTCTTCAAAGACAATTCCATGTTTATCATGCCCAAGACTGTGCAATTACGTAACATTAGAGATATTTCAAAGGGAAGAGAAAGCATATTATCGGCACAAATTGTTTCAGTAGTCTAGATAACAGAGTATAGGCGTAGGTTCTAGGAGTCTTCCTAGACACAGATAGAAAAGTAATCTTGTAGGACTTGTCAAAGTAGCAAGAATCAGAGATCAAAACTAAAGGATCTGCGTGTAAAGGGAAACCATGACACAGAGAGAACACTCACTGTAAAAAAAAAAAGTCGCACACAAGTTTTGAAGACCTCAGAGTGCCTACCAAGCATTCACTACCAAACACAGGACTTCCACAGAGAGCGTTTACACTCATCCAATGATGAGAACGCTTGTTTTGAACCACCAGAAACATTGAAATTATAAAAACAAAAACAAAACCAGTCAATACCTGATGATACAAATAATAATTCTAAGATTCATTATGCGTTATTTATGAGTTGAAGAAATGAAACTTAAGATGCAAGAGAGTTTAAGGTAGTTCACAGACTGTTTTAAATCTAGATTTAAAGATAATCATGTCTTAGAAACGAGTCTTTTCATATTTTTATCTCAAATTTGGCAGAAGATAAACATTAAAAAATCAGCATCAGACTAAATTAACCAGATAGTTAGCAAGTAAAAGGAGAAAAATATGAAAAATGAATGGAGGAATCTACAATAATATGACATTTTTTTTTCTGAGATGAACTACAAAAGTCTTAAACATTTCATCTTTTGAAAGTCAGAGCTTCATTTTTACTGTGTTGTTCCAATCATGTGTGCTGTCCCATTTAGC
Source organism: Acomys russatus (assembly GCF_903995435.1). Lineage (NCBI taxonomy): Eukaryota > Metazoa > Chordata > Mammalia > Rodentia > Muridae > Acomys > Acomys russatus. The sequence goes on along the minus strand of NC_067149.1, from coordinate 61,711,236 downwards.
ACTTCTATCAATTTAGTCTATCTTTTTATAATTGTATTTTAAGACACTTGGCATAAAGACATGATTTAAAAGTTTAACATTGCCTGGCCTTAGGACTCTTACCTTTAATCCCATCTCAAGATGCAGAGGCAGCAGATCTCTGTGCTCAAGGCCAGCCTAGCCTACAAAGCAAGTTCCAGGAAGGCCATTGCCACTCAGAGCAACCCTGTCTAAAATACAAAAAGCACAAAATGGCACAAAATGTTAACTGAATTTGCACTGGACCATTCATTTTGAACTTAGGATATAAATAAGTCAACTTTGAGTGACAAGAAAAGCTTTCTTCTTGCTTGCTATCTTGTATAGGCCAGAAGGTGCTATATAGAGTAACAGGGCAAATGGGTTCAGTGGCTTCACACATCTCTGCACTCTGCACACAACCATACTGACCTGTTGGCTAGATGCAGGGACTGATTCAATAGCGGCACAAGCATCATGGATGTAACAAATCATTTTCTAACTGGATATGAAGCCTGTTTTACAGAAAAGACTCCATGACTGAAACTGCAAACCCTCTCAAAAAGCCATGGTGGTCATATGACATAGGTATTAATCTGCCAGGTTAGTTGTCAAATTGTCTTTGTGTGTGTTGCTTTCAACTTTGGTGAGGGAAACTTCTTTCTGCAGTGAGTAATTTTAAATGCAGAGTCTCATAACTCATCAAAGTTCTATGTATACGTAACAGAGAGTGTTCCGCGGTGGATGAGTCCGTTCTATCAACCCCTACCTCTCTCCAAGGCTCAGGAACCGTCTGGGAAGAGTGTGCCCTGCTGAGACACTATAAGAACTGGTTGAGAAGGTGGAAAGACATGAAATGTTGACTTCTGGCCATGACAATGCTGAGGCACATATCAACTCACACAACTATTTGTTAATTACCTGTACAAGAGTAAGCCTGTCAAAATTACAGCACGAACTAGGGAAGAGGACCCTGGAGACCCACATTTGTTGGAGTTATTGGTTGCTGAGGCCTGGTAAAGGATAGAGAGTAACTCTCCTTTGAGAACTGATTGCTGGTAGGTTACTCACAACCCACTGATGGACAAAGCCTATGTGCATGTGTGCATGGACTCAGGGTCCATGAATCACAAACAAAAAGTACATGAATTTTGGAGACAGATACAGAGTGTGAGCCACTATATTTATAAAACAAAATTCTGTAATTCCATGATAGATAAAAAGCTAAACAAACAAACAAAAAGCATGAAGACAAAATTAAAATTGCAAAAATGGATGTGTGAAAGGCAAAACACACCCAGCGTGGAAATTATAAAACAGACTTATATTGGACGTTAGTGAATCTGCTGATGAGAACTGTTGGGAAGAATACAAAGAAAATTATAGATTTGTTTAAAAAGTTTTCTGGCCCTCTCTATTAATTATGAATCTATATCCTATGATTGAAAAGTAATAACTCTAATATTCTAAATTTCAAAACGATCCAAATGTGGACTTTTAATATTATGATGAGCAACTAAGCTTTTGAGTATTCAGTCAGACTGCTCAAAGGGCATGAAAATGAACAGAACAGTGCCAAGAAAGGCTATCACAAATAGGACATTATTGCAGAATCAAGGAACGGATACAATGAACATACATTAAATATTTTGAACAGTTACTATTGTTTTTAATTTAATTTTTCAAAAATTATAATAAGATAAAAAAAATTTTATCACATTGAAGTTGGGTAAGGAAAGCCATAGAAGAATATTATTAATAGTGTCAAGGGGTGGTTCTCTCCCACACTGTGTTTCCTAAACCATTGGTGCTGTTGAATGTTCACACTCATTTAACTTTACCAGATTCTTATGATTTGCACACTCCTGCATGAATTTTAGCAAAATAGCTATTCTTTAAAAGACTTTTTAAAAATGCGTGTTCAAGAGTATTTACCTCCGTGCATATATATACATACATGTGTGTGTGTAAAACGCATACAAATCATGTAGTATGGAGGTGAAAAGAGGCTGTCAGATCCCCTGAAACTTTCGCTACAGAAGTTTGTGAGCTGCCATATGTTGCTGTGAACTGAATTTAGTCCTCTACCGGAGCAGCCACCAACTCTTGACTGCAGAGCACTCTTTACAACACAGCGATTGTTTTGTTTTGTTTTATTTGTTTTTTATTTAACACAACCACTACTCTGATGGCTCAGCAGTTAGGAGCAATCATTTATTATTAAAGAATAGACAAATGCATCTGTCTTTGAAACCCACCAAAATTGGATCCTTAAAAATTATGCCCATGAGAATGAAGATTACGATAGATACAGTTTATGATGCTTAGAGACTGAATTTATCCACAGCTGCAGCTGGCTTCACTCTTACTCTCCTGCCTTAGCCCTCAGTGTGCTAAAAATATGTCAACATGAACAGCTTTGACATCTGTCTTTCTTAGGCTGCTCCTCCCTCTATCAGGTCTGATTCATGTCCTTATATTTCATTCATTCACTAAAATATTATGATTCCTGCGAGGAAGAGTATTCTTACGTAAGGTTCTTTTAGAGTACTCCTCTTTAAATGATGACTATGGGGCGGGGGGAAGCAGGTGCAATGCCCATTGGATTTTAGAAATAAATTTACTTAAGAGATGATTTTCTGGATTCTACCTCATGAAGAAAACAATTGTAATGAATTTTCTCTGAATTTTCTAAGGTTGTTTGCTCTCTCTCTCTCTCTCTCTCTCTCTCTCTCTCTCTCTCTCTCTCTCTCTCTCTCTCTCTCACACACACACACACACACACACACACACACACACACACACACAGGCTGGGTATAAGAGATATAAGAATAAAAAGTTTTCCCAAAATAGGTCCTAGGGCCATTTGTTTCACCATTGATTTTATGTGTGGAAATATCATGTTTTATATTTAAAATTATTTTATAAAATAATTCTCCTATGAGGACAGTTGTTAAACCTGGAGCTAAGTTGCTTTATTATTGCTGAAACAAATCCCAGACTTTTATTCATTCCCTCCTCCTCTTTCTCCTCCTCATTTTCCTCTTCCTCCTCCTCCTTCTTCTCCTCCTTGTCATCCTCCCCCCCCCTTTCTCTTACATACAGATGAACAGGAGTGCTCTCCCATGTATGTGTGCCTATGTAAAAGCCACACATAGATATCAAGATTCTCTTTCCATCCCTCTTCCTCTTGTTTTTTGAGACACAGCCGCTCAGAGAACGTGGAGTGCACTGGGTTGGCTGGCCTTGCTGGCCTGCAAGCCCCCAGAAACTTCCTGCATCCAGTCCAAGAGAATTAGGGTCACAGAGTTGCTTATTGTTTGAGCGGATGCAATAGATACAAACTCGAGACCTCATGTTTGGACAGCCAGAACTACACACACACAGTGACCTTTCCAGACACACTTTATTCACTTATTTTTATAAAGAATCCTGATAAATTGTCCATGCAGGTCTTGAACTTAGAATCTTCCTGTCTGAGGTTCTGAAGGGTTGCATTAGAGGACTGTACCACCAAATAGGTCTGGATTTACTTATTATTAAATAATGCCTTCTTCACGGTCCTGCATTGGAATCAGAGCCAGAGACTTATGCATGCTTACTAGACAAATGCTTTGCCCCAGTCTGTCCCTTCGGATTTTGGAAGTACTTTAGATGAACCATAGAATATATTTCATCTTTTTGAAGTCATGCCTTTCTACAGATAAAATAAGTATGTCCACAAATGCTTCAAGTGCATGTTAGAAAACACTGGACTTTACCAACACAACATCAGACAGCCAGAACCTCAGTAGCAAAACAAAGGAACTCCGTTTTCCTGCCTGTGGTACTTTGCCTTATCTCACTGATAATCATATTACCATATTTACATGGTAATTAGCTAGAAACTGCTGGTATGCTAATAAAAAGATGAACGGTAAAATTAAAAGATGATCACATCCTCTTGTTAATGATTTTTTAATATTTAGCAACTGTGCTTTCTAGGGTAAATATCAATTTTTGCTTTTAATTATACCATAACCAGTAGTGATTATGATGGGTTCTTTCTCCTGAAAAATAAATGACTTAAATTGACCTACTTTAATTTTATTCATTATCTCTGATATTGAAACCTGTATTTGACATATTATTTGATCTTTTCAAACCACATTCATTCGCAGAAAGAAAGCCCCAAGACATTTTGTTTCAGAATATTTTAAAAATATTCTGAGGTTTTGCTAGTTAGGTGAAATGTGACAGTAATTTCAAATTCTTTATTATGGTTTCCTTCTGCAGCAAGAATCAATTATTCCATGCATATTAGTGCCTGGTTTTCAACCCAGTATTTAAGCAATTAGTATCTGTATCTATAAATTAATACATTTATATTCCTAATGGGACTTTAATCATACAAAATGAATAGAAACTGTCTTTGGGGTTTATTAATGTTGAAGGTAAAGCTGTTTATTTGATATTAAAGCTCAATTAAATTCTAGCTTCAGAGAGGAAAGGGGAAGTTTTGACACTCTCATGGCTGATTCTAGTTCTAAATTCTCCCTGAATGAAGACAAGTAAAGAAGCATTTACAGTACCTTTCAAAGGAGGGATGTCTGTTTTAGACAAATTATACTTGTTTTCATATTTTTATACCCAGTAATTGCTGACATAGATGTTCACATAATGACATCTAACCCACTGAAATTATTTGAACTTTAGTATCAACTCTTTAAACTTTGAGATAAATAATGTATTTTCCTCTAAAAATGTTTATAGCCGCTGACAAATATTTTATATCTTCCAGTATGGACAGATTCATAATTTCAGATTATGCTGTGGCTGATGTAAAGGTTAACATTCTAAAATGAATTTGTCTGATGTTTTATCAAGATAAGGAAAGTACTTTTGCAGTGCCTTAAGCTATCCATCCTGGTTGAAAAGTAAATGCTTTTCAATTTTAAGTCTGAAATTATTTTTGTTGAATAATTCATATTCTATACACTTAACCTGTTCTTTGCCTACAGTTCATGTTTTGGTATATTCTATAGATATATGGAACATTCACCATAGTCAGCCATAGAAATATTTTATTTCCTCAAAGGGAATCCCAAATCTATTTCCTTCCTATGCTGTGGCACACACATGAAACCCTGTCAATCATCAATGACTCTCCATCAGTGTAGATTTTCCTGTTTTACAATTTCATATGAAAAAATCATATAATAGACTCTCTTCTTGTTTTATTTCATTTACTGTAATGTTTTTAAATAATTTATTCAGATCACATCTCAATTGTTATCCTCTCACTTGTATCTTGCCATCATCCCTCCCTCTCTCTTTCACCATATTCCCATCCCCTAGGTCTGTGACAGAAGGGGACCTTCTCCCCCACCATATGATCACAGCCTATCAGGTCTTATCTTGGTAGCCTGCTTACTCTTCCTCTGAGTGCCACCAGGCCTCCTCACCAAAAGAGAAGTGGTCAAATAGGGAACACTGGAGTGCATGTCCGAGACAGTCCCTGCTCTCCACACAACTGTGGAGAATGTGCTGTCCACTGGCTAGATCTGGATAGGGGTTCTAGGTTTACTACATGCATTGTCCTTGCTTGGTACAGTAGTTTCAGCAGAACCCCCTGGGTTCAGATATGCCAACCTTAATGGTCTTCTTGTAGGTTTACAGGATCCTCTGGATCCTTCTATTTCCCCATTCTCCCATGCTGTCTCACTTGGAATCACAATAGGAAGTGCCAGCATCTATCCCAATCTCTTGCTAAATGAACACTTTCAGGGGACATTCTTGTTAGGCTAGTGTCCAATTATAAGTGAGTATATACCATGTGCATTGTTCTGGGTCTGGATTAACTCACTCAGGATGATGATTTCTAGTTTACGTGGAAATTTCAAGATTTCCTTGGTTTTAATAGCTGAGTAGTATTCCATAGTGTAAATGTACCACAGTTTCTTTATCCAGTCTTCGACTGGGAGACATTTAGGATGTTTCCAGATTCTGCCTATTATGAATAAGGCTGTTATGAACATGGTTGAACACTTTCCTTGGTGTGTAGTGGAATGTCCTTGGTGTGTGGTGGAGCATCTTTCCCATATATTCCAAGGAGGGGAATAGTTGGGTCTTGAGGTAGTCCTATTTCCAGTTTTCTGATTAACAGCACCAGATTAATTTCCAAAATGGTTGTACTCGCTTGCACTCTCACCAGCAACGGATGAGTGTTCCCTTTTCTCCACATCCTCTCAGAGTTGTTTTGATTTACATTTCTCTGATGACTAAGGGCGTGGAGAATTTCTTTACATATTTCTCAGCCATTCAATATTTCCCTGTTGAGAATCCTCTGTTTAATTCTTAGCTCCACTTCTTAATTGTGTTATTTGGTTTATGGGTGTTTAACTTCTTGAGCTCTTTATATATTTTGGATATTAGTCCTTTGTCAAATGTAGGGTTGGTGAAGATCTTTTTTCAGTCTGTAGGCTGTCGCTATGCTCTGTTTACAGTGTCTTCTGCCTTAGAGACACTTCTCAGACTCATGAGGTTCCATCAAGTTCCATTCACGTGTTAATGGGTAGTAACAACAGTACTTTACTCATTTCATAGCTGAAAGTGTGGTATAGACCCCTGACAAGTTTTAATACTCATTTTTCCAATGATCAAAATTCATATAGCAAGGTGTGGTGGCAATCACATTTATTTCCAGGATACAGTGGCAGAAGCAAGGAGATCTCTATGAGTTCAAAGTTCCAGCCTAGAGAGTTCTAGCTTAACTAGGTCTGTATAGTGAGACCCTGACCTAAAAACTTAAATAAAATATTTATAAATTTATTTCTACATTTTATTATGAATAATATCATTATTAACATTTAGGTTCATGTTTCTATATGGCCATAAGTTGTTAATATTTACCTTATATACATGAATATAACTGCTTGGTTAACACTACTTTTTATCATTAAGATTTTTTAAAAAATCTTATCCTTTTCCCTTGAAAACTATAGTTCACACAAAAAGTATGAAGACCTATCTCTCCTGTTTCTGATTTCCTTCTTCCTACCTTTTTTTTTTTTTTTTCTTGGATATTTTTTTTTTATTCTGGGCGTAGTCTGTAACTGATTTTTGAGGCAGAGGTCTGTCAATGGCCTAGAACTCATGAAGGAGGTTTCTGTGGACTGTAGTTTCCAACTATTAAAGACATATTATATAGTTTATTGTAAATATGGGAAACACCCAATAAAATAGAAGAGGACTGTGATGGATATTGAGAATAAAACACATTAAATATTAAAATGGAATTGGAATTATAGGGTTGAGAAGAAGCGAGGGGTGGCATGGGCTTGTCAACTGGGAAAAAATAAACCAAAATGAAGTATTGTATATGAATATTGTAATGAAGGCTGTTGAGATGCCTAAGCCAGTAAGAGCACTGGCTCTGCAAGCATGAAGACTTGAGTTCAAATATCCAGTCAACATCCATGCAAGGAACTGTGTATGGCGACATGCCTGCCTGTACCCACAGCTCTGTAGGGGACACAGACAGGAGTACTACTGAGACTTGCTGGCTGCCATCCTACTTCCAGATTCAATGAGGGAAATTTTGAGGAGAAGAAGAAGGAGGAGGAGGAGAAGGAGGAGGAGGAGGAGAAGGGAAGGAGAAGGAGGAGAAGGAGGAGGATGAGGAGCAAGAGGAGGAGAGGGAAGGAGGAAGAGGGAGAGGTGAAAGAGGAAGGAGGAGAAGGAGGATGAGGAGCAGGGCGAGATGATAGTAGAATGTGAACCCTGATGTGACAATGTCTTCTAGCCTCCATTGTGCCTGCATAGTTTTGTACTTGTGTAATAATGTGGACACAAACACAAAAACACTCACATACCTTCACACACATGCATGTTACTTTCTAAGAATACAGAAAAACAAATTACAATTATAGATTTACGTGATCTGTGCCTCATTTATTTCTTAGAAGGAGATTTTCTCTGCCCCTTAGGAAAAGACCCCAGGCCCTTTCTGTATAGATATGGCACCATGATCCCTATGCTGATTGTTCAGAATATCTTTGCAAAGCCAATTCACTGGGGACTTCATCTTGGACATCTCACCCTCCCAAACCCTGAGAAACAAATGATGTTGTTTATGAGCTGGCTGAAGACGTCTGATGCTCTGTCACAGCATCTCAAAGACATGAATGCAAATAACTTCTAATCCTAAAGAATTCCCTGAGAGACACTCAGTTGTGAAACAAATATATAATTTATGGCAATAGCATTCTCTAAGAAGTAAACAAAAAAAGAAATGAGAGGTAAACAAGAAAGAAAATAAAAAGAAAACCACTGAAGAGATTGATAATCAAGATGCTCACTGCCGTGATAATGAAGGTGTGTCCCAACACAAAGGATTTTCTTGTCTAAATTCATTTTTTATTCCCCCTTTTTTATTAAAATCCACTAAAATGTGGAGTAGTCCATCATTTCCCTATCTTTTTAAAGTATTTGTTCCTTCTCAATAATCTGTAATACTTAATAGTTTTAGGAGCATGCTCTTTGTATCTCACACATGGTTGTTTAGAAAGGGATTTCTTCTCACTTCTCTTTATTCCCAAACAGGTATGTTGGTTAAAGGAAGGCAAAATCCTGTTTTCCTTCCTTATAGTGTTGAAGTTTCATGACAGATTATATGCGTGTCCTTACTGTCATTTGCAAAAGCAAACTTCTGTCTTCCAAAACGAGCCTTTCCGTCCCTTTCACCACCATCACCACTGTTCTATGTTCTTTATTCTATTCCCCAGCTGCACACATTCCCAACGCATCCCCATGTCCAAGATTTACAAATGCCGTCAGTCGTTAGTCATTAGAGGTAATCTGAAGGCACAAGTACATAGGAGAATGGAAGAAATTAGAAACCAGGAAGATGGATGCTTCTATGGCACTGTGTTTCCTAGTTTTACCAAACAGAGCTGCTGATTGAGGGGACTTTCTGGAAATATAAGTTTGATCCAAGATGATGACTTGTTCTCTTTTCCTTTTACTAAAACACCCTTTCTCCACCCTCACAAGAACCTCAAACGTAACAATAATGATAAATACTGATTCTAAGATCAGCCTGACATACATAATAATCTTTTCTCAAATCCAGTAGTTATCAACTAAGGGGAGGACTTTATGATCCATGAACAGTGATATTTTCCAGCCCTTGTAGGCCTTAGAATCATTCTTTTACTAGGTGCATCAGCCTGGCCGACAAACAGAAAGAAGCATAAAGTAATAAAAGATAAATGCTTCTCAACTTCTCAACAAACTAGTGAAAAGCTTTCAATTTTCTAAAAATAACATCACTTTTCCACCCACAGAGCTCCTGTCATTTACCTAAAAATGTGTGACAGTCAGAACACTCATTTTATGTCTTGTTATTTAAATTTGAGGGGTTTTGCTTCTGTTTGTACTTTTTGACATATATTGCGCCAAATTCCCTGAGTGGTAAGCCTATAAAAATTCCTGGAGTTACTCATTTGTTTTTATGCTTCATGAACCAAAACAAAACAAAAACCAAATCTGATTTTTATGGTTTCTTATGAACTTTGAACATTTTAGTATGAATGGAATTTCTCATTTAACTGTTTGAAAATTACTTGAAACCTTAGGGAACATTCATAATCCGATATATCAGAGCCACTTGGGAGGCCCACAAATACCCAAAGGGAGTGGTGAGCCTCCCTGCGCTGAAATTTGGTGGTTGATTGAGGTTTAAACCATCCCGTGTGTGGCTAAATTAAGACATTCAACACGTGTGCTACCTCAGAAAAATGTGTTTTCACAATACTTAATAGTATCAGAATTAATAATAGAACACTTCACATGTATGAAAGGCAACACAAATCATGTGGTGCCCTTGCACACTAACAATCAGCTATTTTATTTCAAGAGGCTTACTTAAAGTATCCCAAATATTTGCAAGTAATTTGATTATGAAAACAAAACACATCTGTACAATTAAAATCACAGTGTACAAATGAAAGACATTAACACAACAAATGGAAATATACCATTTGGTACTTGAACATAAGTAGTAATTCTCAAAGTGCTCATCGTAACTAAACTCTGTGTTTACTTGGTGCAATGTAACCCCGAATGACAATAAAAATTATTTCATAATAAAAGTTTTGTAATTAGTCATACTAGAAATGTTTTAATTTCTATGAAATCTAATGCATTCATTTTTCTCATATTTTAATGTAAAACGTAAGCAGTCTTTGCTTTACTCTAGAGACTTAATATTTTTGTATACTTTGTTAGAAATATTTTATAGTTTTCTAATCTATATTTGTTTCTGATCTATTTTGAGTTAAATGTTGCATAGAATACAATTTGTAGGTCAAGGATAATTTACCCAAAATGTATTACTATTACATGTATTTTATTAAAATGTTCTGGAAAAAGTTGTTTTGGACTTCATGAAAACTCAGTTGGCTACACCTGTGTAGGCCTACTCAGGTCATCTCATGCCTGTTCTGTTTCACTTACCATGTCTAATTGCACCTGACAAAACCACTTAGTTTGACTTCAGGATGTAAATATACTTTCTTTCTACCACTTTTTTCCTCTTCCAGATTTTTACTGTTCTAGTATTTTTTAATTTTTAATATAAATTTTAAAATATAATTTTTAAAGTTGTAATTTGTTGGAGGTAATTTTTGCATATGTGTACTGGAGCGTAATGTGCACATGACTGCGGTCACTTGTGTTCGATGCCAGGAAGCTGAAGCTACCGGTCTTTGGGGGCCACCTGAGTTGGGTCCTGGGAACCAAACTGGGGTCCTCTCGAGAGCAATGCATGTTCCTATCCAGGTCTAGACATAATTTACTTTTACCTTGACAAAATTGTTTGTGGATGTTGAATCTTCTTCATTTATATGACTCTTGTTGTAATCAGGAATTAGCTTTCATCATACCTGGGTCATTTGCAGGATGCATTTTTGTTGACTTTATACCTGGCTCAATTTTTAGTGGTTATGATGGCCCATCATTTTCATGTTGCTATTTCTGTGCTTATCAGTAGGTTATAAAAACTGTTCATAATGTTTTTATTTTTTTATGCATCTTGTGTTTCTTGACCTTCCCTAACTCAGTTGATTGTTAATTTTATTGGTAGATTCCTTGGGATTTTATGAATGCATAATCCTGTCACGTGTTAATAAAAACTGCTGTTTTTATTTCTTCCTCTTTCTGATATATGCCTGTTTATCCTTTTGTCTTGGTGTTCACAATTCTGTGTTGACTAGAATTTTCAGAACTATATTAAATAATGGTGATGGAAGCTGGCATCCTTTTTTTCATCCCCAATCCTAGAGGACAAGCAAGAGACATCCAGTCCATCATCTTCAGGTATATTATATGCCAGCCATCACCTGGGCTTAGTCATTCTCTATAAAAATGAAGATATCTTTCTATTTTTAAAATTTCTCTTAATATTATACTTGCTCATTTTTGAAAAATTACTTTTCATTGCTTCTTGTGATTCAGTGATTTTTGTTTTCTTCTTTATCCTATTAATGGATTAGATTGCATTGATTAATACTTAGCTGTTTAAAAGCTTTGAATCCTATGATGAATCTCAGCTGTTCAGTTCAACAATTGCTTTCTGTGTATTATGGTCTTGATACTAGCATCTCCTGATGATATTTCTCAGTCCCTTCGAATTATTTCTTCTTATTGGTCTGTGAAGTGACTAAATGGTAGATGTTTTCAGGTTCTATGGTGAGAATAGAGTTTTTAATGTGAATTTCCCTTTTAACTGGATTTTTTTGTTCTACTGATGAAACAGTAACAAGTGCCATCATATTACTGCCAGTGTAGGTGGAATTCCAGCTGCCCAAGCCTCTATTAAGATGAGAGCTGGGGGACTGATTTACCATGAAGGGTTTGTGCAAACAACATAGTTTCTGTGGTTAAATGGATTGCAGTTTGTTTACTAAAATCTTAAAAGGTAACATTCACATACAAACATATGCATATCTTATTTCTCTTTTTGGTCCTGGGTTATATCATTCATGATTTTTTTTTCTAGGTCCATCCATTTACCTGTGAATTTCATTATTTTATCATATTTTTTGATCTTTCAAGACAAGGTTTTTCCATGTAACCCTGGCTGTCCTAGACTCACTTTGTAGACCAAGCTGGCCTCGAACTCACAGTCATCTGCCTGCCTCTTCCTCCCAGGTGTTGGGATTAAAGGCATGCACCAGCACGCCTAGCCATAATTTAATGTTTTAACATCTAGATATTTTCCAGTGTATAGATGTAACATATTCTCTTTATCCACTCATCCACTGATACCTAGGCTGTTTTAAATTTCTGCCTATTATGATTAAAACAGCAATTAACATGGTTGAACAAGTATCTCTGTAGTAGTAAGTAGTGTCTTTTGAGGCACATGTCCAAGACTGGTACTTCTGGAACTTGAGAGAGATCTATTTTAAGCTTTCTGAGGAACCACCACACTAATTTCCACAGTGGCTGGCAGATTTGTACTCCACCCAGCAATAGATGAGTAATCCCCTTCTCCATGTGCTCACCAGAGTCAGCTTTAATTTGTTTTATTGATATTGGCCATTCTGACAGGTGATGGAATCTCAAAGTAGTGTGGTTTTCATGTCCCTAATAACTAAGTATGTTGAACAAAAGATTAAGTGCTTCTCACAAAATTTGTGTGTCCTTTTTTGAGAATACTTTGTTTATATCTGCACCCCCACTTACAATTGGATTAGTTAGGCATTTTGTTGGGTTTTGAGTATTGTTTCTTGAGTTCTTCATGTATTTTAGATAATGGCCCTCTGTTGAATATATACTTGGTGAAAACTTTTTTCCATTCTGTAGCCTGCTATGTTTTTCTGAATGGTGTTGTCCATTCTCATACAGAAATTTTAAATGTCATGAGGTTTCATGTATTTAGCTGTTATTTTAGTGTTCATATTGTCCTGGATATTGGTGTTCAGTTCGGGTCCTTTCATGTGCCAATGAGTTCAAAACATTGTCTCATTTTGTCTTCTCTAAGATTCAGTGTACCAGGCCTTCTGTTGAGGTCTTTGATCCATTTAGGGTCTATTTTTGCACAGGATGATAAACTTGAATCTGCCCTTTTTTCCACTGTGTATTTCTGGCTTTGTTATCAAAATTAAGGTCTGCCTAATTGTGTGTGGACTTGAGTTTGGGTCGTCAAGTGGCTTCCATTTATTGACATGTCTGTTTCATTTTGATTCCATGCTGTCTTTATTACTATAGCTCTGTAGTACAATTTGAGATAAGGGGTGAGAATACCTCCAGCAGTAAATTTATTATTGAGGATTTTTAAACAAGTGGTTCTTAACTTGGAGGTGGTGCCCTCTCCAGA
>NC_067149.1:61647876-61692876 GCF_903995435.1 Acomys russatus | reverse complement strand
ATACAGAAAATAAATAATGAATGAAATAAAAATTAAATAAAAGAGGGAAATGAGCTGACTTTAGCCACCACAACAAAGCTGCAGTAGTGTTAATGAATGCCACCATGCAGAAGACAGGGTTTCTTGTTTGGTTGGTTGGTTTTGGTTTTGTTTGGTTGGTTTTGTTGTTGTTGTTTTGTTTTTTAGATTTTCTCCCAGTGGAAGAAGTTGAAACTCGAGGAAAAGTGGAATTAAGAATACACGTCCTGTCTCAGCTACAGTACGGATCATTAAAATTGATGTGTAGAACATGGTCACTCATTACTTACATTTTAAAATTACTCTTCCTCATGCTTCTCATCCAGTACTAGTTTTTAATAAAGTCTCTCAGAGAAGGTATCACTTCCAGTGAAGACTAACGTTTGCAGAGACTACAGGGGAGTTTTCAGTCTGTGATCCAGGATGCAGATGCCGAAACAGAAATGCAGAGGCAGTCAGCCCACTGGTGACTGCAGGGTTGCTCACAGGCTCAGTGTTTGTGGTATGTTTTAACAGCGGGGGTCCTGAAACTAGCCCGGAACCGCTGTAAAACTTAATTCAATGACTTTTTTGCATGGAGATTGAGCAGAGGGCTCAGTGGTTATGGTTTGCTTTGGAGTATGTGTAAGGAAAGGGTGTTCTGTATAAAAAGAAATAGTATTTAGAGTCTGTGCCCGGATGCCAATCAGCAACACTCCAAATATGGCAATAATATTAACTACCTCCTTACTCTTTACCTAAAGTATCACTTCCTAAATTTTTCTATGCAGCGCTTCCTCATTCTTCCTTCATTTCCCTTACTCAGGTTGCTGACGATGGTTATATGGCTTCTGATCTTATTTACATTTATGTATGTTGACTTTCGTTACTGCACTTGTCCATTGTAATATAACTAGATTTTTGGAATGAGTCCTGTGCATTTGAGCAATATCAATAAAGTTAGGAGATCATAGCTATTTTAAACTTGGTGATTAAGCTCTGCATTATTGTGCATGCGTTTAGTCCCAGCACTCTGGAGGCAGACACAGATGGATTTCTGAGTTGAAGCCCATCCTAGTGTACAGAGAAAGTTCCAGGACAGCTAGAGGCACACAGTAAACATCTGCCTTGACTGGTTAAAAAAAAAAAACATGATAATTAAATAGTTGAAGGTTTAGAAAACATAAGATACCCTGAATATAATAGCATTTCTAAAATGTGTATTAGAAAATTAATTAACATTTGAGAAGCAACAAAACCAGGAAGTAAGAAATTCCACAGCAAGTTAAAGTTAAAGTTGCAGTAAAACTAGTAAAAATAAGAGAGATGACATTGAAATTTATATTATGAGATATTCATTTAAATATTTTTATCATAGGAGGAGAAGTAATATTAATTACCAATATAAGACAACAGGAGACACTTGGGCTTGAAGAGGAAGACAGTTGGGTTTCTATTTCCTTTGGAATTGCATGTGAGGGGCCTGTGATGGCATGTGAGGGCATGTGATGGCATGTGAAGGCATGTGTGCCTAGGTGGGCATAGGAAGCACATTTATGCACCTTAGAATAGTTGGCATTGATGAGTCTTTAATGCACTTGCAATGTCAGGGAGGGTGTGGAAGTGAAGAAGGAACCATAGAGGAAAAATGAGACCAGCGTTGTTTCAGGTTCAACTCTCAGCACTATGATACTCAACTGGAAATCTGAAATAGATGTAGCATTCTGATCATAATAGACATGTCTTTCTGGAAACACGTTCAGTGTAGAAATTGGATTCAAACCCAACCTCTCACAGATGATCAATATGTAAAAAGAATATATAATTACAAGACTGTAATAAGGTAATTACCTTATTAATAACCTACTTAATAATTATTTAACCTCCTAAATTTGCATTGAATTTAGGTACTTTATATTTTAGGTTATATACCTCTGATCCTGTAATTTTTGAAATATAGAGTAACTGTAAATACATCAGTGTTTTGTATGCCTTACATAAACACTTATAATTATATTTACAATTCTTGTTTTATAGATTTTTGTGGTAATTCTACCATCTATGAAACATTGTGCCTGTTTTTCCTTCTATTACAAGCTAACTTTTTTAACTGTTCTTGTAAGTTGTGGTTGATGCAAGATATAATTTTTAAATTATTTTTAGAGGCCTTAATTTTCCAAACCCCACTTAAAATTTTAAAGAGTTTTTTTTTCTTTTGGAGGATAATTTTCTTTCTTTTTTGAAGTATACTTTCTTAATTTATTCATATTACATCTCAATTGTTATCCCATCCTTTGTATCCTCCCATTGCTCCCTCCCTCCCATTTCCCCCTTACTCCCCTCCTCTATGACTCTGACTGAGTGGAGGATAATTTCCAACTTAAGTAAAGATTCATAATAGCTTTAATCCAGAGATGATTCCCATGTCTCCCTATGTCTGAGATATATGTTAAGATCACTGAAACAAGAGGCTGGACCCTTGGAGCATCATTTCCTATTGTTTGGCTGTTCCTTGATCCATTTTGGGTTACTCCTAGAGAGTATCGCTCCAGAGAATGCTTTGAGGTTCCGTGTTCAGACTGCTACTTCAGGTTCTAGCTACTGTGGCTGATTTGCTGGTTTGCTATTTAATGGGTCTTCTGGAATCCTGCTGACATCAGCAGAGGAACTGTTCCCAGGAGCTGAGTCTAAGAAGGTTGACCTCTCCTGTTCCCATAACCTCCTTTCTTCCCTATCTAGGATAGGTGGGTTGCAAGTAGGTTTGAAAAAAGTTCAAGTCACATATGTGAGTTTTGTGTGTGTGTGTGTGTGTGTGTGTGTGTGTGTGTGTGTGTGTGTGTGTTTGTTTGTTGGTGTTGGTGTTATTCATACTGAATTCTGTTTTTCAGCTCTGGTCCTGCAGCTTTCGGTAGCATAGCTGTGCTTGAATGTACTGCAGTCTTTCTGGAGGTCAGTCTGCGTAGGCCTGCCTGGCTTGAGCACTGTCTTCACAGCCCTTCCTCTATGACACTCAGGACACCGATCCCAAATTCCAAATCTGGCTAACTTACAAAGTTGAATAGGATGCGTTTGGAATCCCTTTCATCTATCCTTCAGTTTGGACATCTCTAGGGCTTAGTTCATATAGTAACTTCTCCCATGGATCATTGCTCTGAATTGTCTATATCTATAAATTTTTCTGATAAGTAGTGTCAGTCACCCCACCATATCAAAATAAAGAGAGATATAAATAAATAAACATTAGAAGAAAAACTCCTGAATGTCTGAAAAGCAGAAATTTAAAAAAAGTTCATAGGTCAAAACAAAAGTATTTTAAAGTGAAACTATGTGAACTGAATGTACTACGACAGCATATGAAAATGTGTCTGATAACTAGGTGGTGTTCCTGTGCACAGGGAAGTAGATGGGGTAGAAATGTTTGCAGCCTCTGTAGGGCCTTGCTTTCAGACCTATCACTGAAAAACCAATTTAAATATAGGTTCTCAAAGCTTTAAGTAAAATTAGTTGAAAATGTTTAACTAAGTTAAAAATCAAAGCTATAAAGCCAGGTGTAATTGGCACCTTCTTTCCGACCCAGTACTCAAGAGGAGATAGCAAGTATATCTCCATGAGTTCGAGGACAACCTGGTCTATACAGAGACCTTGTCTCAAAACAGGAACAAAATAGAGCAACTAGAGCAACTTACATAAAGTTCAAGTTAGAGTCAGCAGTTTAAACAAAAAATGAAGTGAATAAAAATAACACTCTCACTCTAAGGTACTCATAACTACAAAGCAGTTGATGTTAAAAATCATGTGCTGTAGAGAGGGACAAGGCTTACAGGATTTTAAGACTTATCAAAACAAATGAGTATATAAAAGAGAAAATGGAAAACAATTTTATCACCAATAGAAGAGCAGCAGCAATACAACATCTATGGAGATCAAAAGAACAACAAAAGGAAATGCCTAGAAAACTATGTGCCAAGCAACAAAAACTCCAGACAAAAGGGACTTTTAACTTTCCAATCACAGAATATTAATATAAGATTCAGGTCCAGTTGATTTTCTAGAGAGATCATGTCAGTGTGCCTTAATTTTTTTCATGGTATCAGAAAAGAAAACAACAATCATTTCATAAGATGAGGATTATCTTAATTAAAAAAATACCCTAACTACTACGTTAACAAAAATTATCTAAACTTTCCTATTCATCCAATCGCATAAAAAAATCATGTGCTGGTACCAATTTGAGTTTATTTCAGAAATTCAAGTTTAGTTTAACTGTGGAGAGAAAATTAAATGTAGTTTTAATATTAAAGGCAAAATAAAAGTCACAATCACCTCAATTCATAGTAAAAATACAAATTAAAAATTTAATGTCTATCTGCATTAATATTTACAACAATGATAGAATAAAATACAATCTTATTATCAAATATATATTGCTACAAAGTTCTGCAATAAGTGTTTTAATAGTAAAATATATGTTTCTACTATACAATCAAAAATATTATTCATGAAATTTTCAATATATTAAATATATTACATATTTATAATTATATTGTTATATTATGGTACACTTCAATTTTTAATATATTTAGATTCTTGAAATAAATTCTTATTTCTACTTTATTAAAGTCTTAAATTTAAAGTGTTTTGACTTTTTCCCCTTTTCATCCTGTAAAAATTTAATATGAATTTAAATCTTTAATCATCTAATGAATCTTACCATTTTTCTATTCACTGTGTATATTTTATTATTTGATGAACAATTAGAAGTACATACCTTCTCTAATTTACAAATTTAATAACTTTTATCTCTGAATTACACTTATAAAAATCATAGAATTTGTTAGGAATATACTAGAATCAACATAAATGTTTATATACAAAAACATATGTAAGAAGCAGTTTGCTTACATATCACATATATTTGTGGATTATTTCTGAGTACCTGAGCTACTAATTAAAAGGCATTTTTTTACTAGACACTCCATAACTCTTACATATTTTTACAACAGACCTCTTTGATAAATGAGATATTTGGTTTAGGAATGGATTTCTAGCACTATCAAAAAGTGAGAGAATATTCTAGAAGATTACCTTTTTTTAGAAGATGGAAGTCCAAAACTCACCTTCAGTGTTTTCTGGATTTCTTGAGATGTTCTGTGTTATTACTTTAGTGAGGTTGTGGAGTTGGACTTAAAGTATTGAGTCATATCAGACCATGGACAAAGCCCCGACTTTAGTCCACACGAATTGCATGAGACTTTCTGAAATCATTACCATATCTTGTTTGATCTCAAAGTACTTCAATCAATTTGAACAACATGACATAGCATGTACGTATTTGAAATCACTGATTCTAAGGTTATTTTTTTAGAGGGTGGCACATAGCAAGAAAGAATGGCAGCAACAACAACAACAAAACAAACAACTCTTTTTACCATTTGTCACACCTATCAAACATATCCCTGAAAGTGTCTAATGTAGCTTTTGATAATAAGAGCTCTGATCTCAGTTCTTACATTGACAAGGAAGCAAGCTATGCAATAACAGATGTCTAGGCAACAGAACTCAATATGAGTAAAAGTACACCATACTTGGGAAGAAAAGACATATCACTGCTTTATAGTAAAGACAGATTAATACTCTTCGAGAAAAGGCTACTTTGGGGAGCCTATCTGTATCAGTAGTAAGGATGCATACAAAGTCGCTAAGTACAGAGGGTTGATGGTTCAAGACCAGTAGGGTTCCTCTATGATCTATGACACCAATTTTCCTTGATTCTTGTACAGATTGTCATCATAGCAAGAAAACATTTAGAGGCTGCAATTTGATGTTCTGAGGCCACTTTTTCTTTTTTAACCAAGATGACCATTAAAGAAGGTGCCGGGAGAGGAAATGTCTGCTGAACGTATTGAATTGCTTTCCAGGAACGTGGTGCCTGCTTAACAGTTGTATAGCTGTTCTTATACAATTCATCTCCATGTCATTTTAATTAAACACTCACATACTCCAATCGCCATACTTATAAAAATTTAGCCTGCAATTTGACAGGATGATGTTATGGTATTGAGCACTATGTGAATTGGTTTAAAAGTAGCCAGTGTGCACTCACCCATCAATCACAGGAGCACGCGCGGGTCACTGAGGCTGTCAATTTCAATCAGCTCTGTAATTAAATACATCACCAATATAGATTTTATGTAAGAATGTCACTTCTTCCTCACATGTCTACTGTGGGGACAAACCGTGCTTCCTTCTCTCTGTAGTAGCATTGTAAATACAGTATTTTTAAACAGAGAACATCTTCATTTATCTTCCTCTGATTTCTTAAAGAGAAACCTATTTACTAACACTCAGTCTAAAGGCTATGCTGCTAAATATATATTTGAACTTCTTTCTATTTAATTGAAATGTTGTAGCCTCTCAGTTGGCATTTTAAACTCATCTTTAACACTGTCTGTGTCATTTGTTATGGAATAAATAGATAATGGATAATAATCACCTTTTAAAAGGCTAAACAATTTGTAATTATGGAAAATTTGTAATTAGAGATCCTTTATTGTATGTTTCAAATGCAGGAGATGCTTTCAGTTACAGAGAAATAAATTATTCACTCTCACTTCAGCATAGTACCAAACTATTTCACCTTTAGAAAAATCTTTTATTTTTAAAATAGCTATAAAGTGCCATTGCCCGTTATTACACTTACACATGTGGGAAAAGACTGCATCAAAGCCATATTACTATAAATATATAGCCTGCCATTTGGTTTAATCTTCAAATAAGCTCCAGGAAGCAGGTCCCTGGACAGTTAATCTTTAGTTTTGTAGCCCATGCACATTTTCAATAAGGTTACTAAGGAATTAGGACCAGTAAGGAGAGAAAGCACATTGTCTCATTCTAGAGGCAGCTGATGTGAGCCTTGCTAGAAAATTATGAATTGTGTAATCATGAAATAGCCAATGAGTGAAATATTAGCATGTCAGTTGTCATCCCAGAGTATCAGTTTTCTTTATCAGAGAGTTTTTAACATGTTAAAGACCAGTCTGGGCAAAGCTACTTGTTTTAAAACACCATCAGACAACAAAGCCCAATTACAGATATAAAAATATTTAGGGAGATAACATATAGAAAACTGAAATATTTAAATATATAGGAAGAGGCAGAACTGATACAGTGCAATTAAGATATTAGTCAAAAGAAAAAAAAAACCTAGTAAGTTGTATGAAGAAAGAATAATTTCTATTTTAGATTATATCTTTGCTCTACCTTAATATTACCCCTATACATAATTTGTTAATATGCCTTATTTGTACAGTAACACAAAGAAAATATATTTATACATGTATTACATCATTAATCTTCAGTGAAATTCAGAAAACCCTAATATCACCCAGAATAGCACCTGAGAAAAGAAGTCAAAGGAAAATAGAGCAAAGGACATTTACACTAAGTTGCTCAATTGAATGAATTTTGTGAGGGTGTGTTTATCTTTTATTGTCAGCAATGGCATTCAGTATTTCAGGAGTAGATTTAAGTGACTTATTATACCTACCAACTTTATTTTGAAGCAATCCTTGTAAGTAAAGCAACTTACATAAATGCACAGGTTGACTTGGAGAGTCCACAAGTAGTGAAAGATCACTCACTGTTGATTTTTCTCAACTTCTCAGAGTTTGAGATTTGTCTGTTGTTCTGGAAACATGTAACTCCTCATGGAACATCTCCTTCCTGCTAAATTCTATGTAAAGGAGAAAAATGTGAAATTCAGTTTTAAAAATCTGGATTAGTAAATCTCTAGTTTTTATCTTCATTTTCAGCTTACTATCCTTTCTATTCTGTTAGTCCCCTTAGAACCACTGCATCCTAATTCTAAAGGCTTTAGAATAAAGACCCTATTGTAATCAATACAGGATATCCTTCATCAAATCCACTGTGTCTCTGCACTCACTTTTGAGCAGTTTCTAGAGAGCTATTCTGTTATATATTTACCATTGAAATCTAGGATAATTTTAAGTAATATATTGCACCCTATCATTTGACATTAGTGACTTACTCTCTGTGTAGTCATAACTTCAGCTGCCTATCTGTCCAATGAAGAATATAATTTTGAGTGTTGGTCCTACCTCTAACACTTGTAGGTATCTGGATCACTAAAAACCCTTAATGACTCTATACCTATACCACTTTCATTGTTTCTCTTTGATGTATTTATTCATTGGTATGTTTCCTTGCCTTTAGAAAGAATACCAAATTGCCTATGGGTTGGGGGAAAAAATCTTGAGAGTCAAATCAGATGATGTTTTCTTTCTAATGCTTTAGAACAAATTAAATATATACTATAATTTCTGCCTTTAATATCTTTAGTATCCTCGAAGGCAATTTCTTCTTCAGACCCGTGATTGATGTCTTAGTTCAAATCGTATAGTTCTTAACTTCCCCTAATTCTTAGTATGATTGCCTCTGTTCCCAAGAAGCAAATGTTCCATTCTGCTCTTCACTGAACTTCACCTCTAACTGTGGATTTAAAAACTTACCATGACCATCTTTTACCAATAATCTTTTGTTGGCTTTTTTTCCTTTCAAGATAAGACATAGTTTGATGATTGGACCCAATCTCTGAACTCAGTTTTCCCCATTGATCCACAGTGTTCTAAATTCCATCATTATCAATTATATTAGTCAGCATCACTATAATTATTCTATTGAGTGTTAATCATGTAGCCTACTCTCTAACGACAAGCTCTAACATTTTACTTGAAACAGTCCCTCTGTGTATAAATATTTATCTCTATCTCTGTGTCTTTGATCTTTCTTTTTCTCCCCAGCCTCTGTCCATCTCCTTAAATCAAATCTAGTAAGGAAGAAAAAAAATCACTTCATGTACAATTCATATATCAACCACAGCTTTGTGATTTCATTAGAGAATTCTGTATTTCCCATTAATTTTTCTACTTTTCCACCAAGTACCTCAAAAAATGGAACATTTGAAGAGTTAATTGTGAATATTTATAGCATGCATACTTTCTAATGGAATAAAATATTTGTTTAATAAATGGCTATATGATTAATAAGTAGGTGAGCACAACTGCCAACTCTAAAATAATAATACACTGGAAATTGTTTTTTGTTAGTGAAAGAAACATTTACCAAGAAATAGGACTTTGTTATTGTGAATGTCCAGTGGTTACTTCTCAAAAGTGTGTGCATTGTAATTACTGTTTATGCATTTATTTGAACTTACAAGGTCCATTGTACCAACAATAACTAACCAAAGAACAGTTTCTTTTTTTGGGGGGGCGGGTAGGGCTTTTATTTTATTTTTTTATTTTTTAATTTTTTATTATTAATTTATTCTTGTTACATCTCAATGGTTATCCCATCCCTTGTGTCCTCCCATTCTTCCCTCCCTCCCCTTTTCCCCTTATTCCCCTCCCCTATGACTGTTCCTGAGGGGGATTACCTCCCCCTGTATATGCTCATAGGGTATCAAGTCTCTTCTTGGCAACCTGCTGTCCTTCCTCTGAGTGCCACCAGGTCTTCCCCTCCAGGGGACATGGTCAAATGTGAGGCACCAGAGTACGTGAGAAAGTCATATCACACTCTCCACTCAACTGTGGAGAATGTTCTGACTGTTGGCTAGATCTGGGTAGGGGTTTAAAGTTTACCACCTGTATTGTCCTTGGCTGGTGCCTTAGTTTGAGTGGGACACCTGGGCCCAAATCTGCCTATCATAATTTTATACTTGTAGGTTTCTAGGACCCTCTGGATCCTTCTACTTTGCCATTCTCCCATGCTTCTCTCATCTAGAGTCCCAATAGGATGTCCTCCCCTCTGTCCCAGTTAAGAACAGTTTCAATAACCGTGAGCACTCACTTGTTAATCATTGTGTTTATTTTTCTTTGGAATACAGGGGGTATTTTGGAATCACAGACTGAGGTCCAACCCTCATTCTGCAATTTAACTAGCTGTGCAAATGTTGGCAATGCATTTGATTTCAGCGGACTGCAGTTTTATGTTCAAATTTAGCAATCAAAGAAGATAATATGTACCCAATAGGCAGGAAAATTGCCTTCACAGAATAAGTAGTGGGAGTGAGCTTTATCCCTCAGTATTTGATGCCCAATAGGCATTCTTTGGATTTGAATAATTTAATAAATTTCTCTGAGATATCACTCATATAAACAACAACAACAAGCCACAAAACATATGCATTTCTTTCTTAAAATATCGCTTTTTACTTGCACAAACTCTTTGGAATCGTGTACTTGGGCAGTAGTGGCACTCGGAAAACATTGACAGGCAGATCTCTTTGAGTTTGAGCCTAGCCTGCTTTATGGAGTGAGTTCCAGGACAGTCAGAGCTACACAGAGAAATCTTGTCTCAAAACAAAACAAAACAAAACCAAAACCAAAAAAAAAAAAAAAAAAAAAAAAAAAAACCTCAAAATTAAAAAAATCAGGAAAAAAAAGTTTCTAGATCTAATAATACACTGGTCTTTGGACCAGGTTCTTATGTAGTGCGGGCTAGTATTGGACTTACTACATAGCCAAAGCAAAACTAGAGCTCAGAACCCACTGCTTCAGTGTTTTGTTGCTTGGACTACAGGCATGTACCTTTATACCTAATAGACACTTGTCATATCTGGACCTTGTGTGCTCCAAACAATGCACACACTAGAGAAATATTGGTTGGTGTTGATGAGCATCAAGACTGAGTTCAATCTACGCTCTAAGCCAGGCGTAGTGCCAGAACACATAGCCTCTCCAGGGTCATCATCTGGGCTGTTCACAACTGAGTGCAGCAGAGCAGGAAGTCTCATCACAGTCCCTTCAATCATATTTAAGACTAGCTTTTATATGCCTCCACACCATCACTCAACACCAAAAAGAGTAATCTTATATATGAAGCCAGGGATCTCGGGAGATCAAGCCAGTCAAAACAAACAAACACTTTTCTTTCTTTCTAACTAGGAAAGGGTAACCAGATAAAAACATCATGATTGCATGAATGCAACTAGGATGTTTTTATATTTGCTTTAGATTCTTTCTAAAAATATTTACTTCTGGGGCACATGTATAGGTGTTTATGAGCAAGGCGTTCATGTGAAAGTCTCCTGCCACCTGGTGGGATTCTGGGATAGAACACAGCCATTCAGGCCTCTGTGCTATGGCCCTTGTCCACTGAACAATCTTGCCTGCATAAAGCAAGTGCTACTTGTTTTTAGAATGATTCAAGCCACGTTTTTCATATCCGAATTTCTATGTCAGATATAAGGCAGCCAATGTGTGTCACAATGACTATTATGAAGCTAACTTTTGCTTGCTGGTGAGCTCTGCTACACGCGGTAGTACTTACTGTTATTAAAGCCATCACTGACCATCAACAGCTGCTGCTCAAATCTGCTTAACTCTCTTGAGAATACACACGAATGTTAAGCAGAACACGAGCACCAGCGGAAAGCAGAGTGGTGACTAATAACATTCAAATTACACGTGTAAAGTGATTATTTCACTTTCTTTTTCAATTCATTAACTTATTGTCTTGCTTCTCACAATAATAATGTTCTGGAAGAAAATGAACCATTAACATTCTTTATTGCATTCATTAATTTATTAAACATCATACAACAGTAATGACTGATTATCAACTAAAGACAATAATATATATGAAAACGAAAACTAAGTTTTACATTGCACCCTAGAAAGTAACATAGATTAGGTTCTATTTTGAAAATTATTCTTTTTATTGGTTGCTTAATATTTATCACCCACTGTTCCAGGATCTTTAAAAACTAGGATAACTTTATTTATTCTTTTAAAATAATCTTGAAAACTTAGATGTGAATGAGAATAAAAATATTGCACTATTAGATTCTTGAAATATTTTTTAAAATTTAGAAACCATCCCAATAGTGCTTTATTTGTAAGGAACAAGGCATAAAAAAAAAAAAAAAACAAATTCTTGGAAGAAGTCAACTCTAATATTATTTATAAATTTTTAAAATAATAAAAAAATCCAAATGGGCAAATAAGTTTCAAAGCATTTCAGATGCCTTGAAAGACTAACAAAATCAGCTGTGTCAAAATAGAGTAGATTTCAGACATTGCCTGAATTGTGATTTTAATACATTGTTTATAGGTAAGATATAATGCGCCGTTTGAAAAGAAGGGATGTTTTGTCTGGCTCTACATCTCTGTGCTGCCTTGTGAGTTCTTGGCTGTCTCTCTGGATTAACATGATCAAGTTGTCTATTGGGACAAGACAGAGGCCCTGGGCAACCACTCACCTTACAATGTAAAACCTGTGCTTACAAAAGTGAACACAGAATGAGTTTGCACTGAACTCGGCTCACTTTTGCTTTGTTTCTTTCATCTTCTCTGTTTCAAACTCACGAATGAGGGTTGCAAGAAAGCATCAAAGTGGATTTCATTTGTGGTTTGAAGAATGTCCATATTACAGATGATTAAATTAATGGCAATTTCACCTTGAAAGCACCTCTATCTGCAGAAAGAGGCACACTTCATCACCTGTTTTGATTCATTAGTGTATCGTTTAACTTGCTATGACACATGTTCAGCGGTTATAATTACATTATGGCCTTCCTATTACATCAGCTCTGCTCCAAGATTCTGCCACCGCTGGTCCAATTTTCAACATAGAGCGATCCACGGCACTCTTTCCTTATTAGTGTCATCTTTAATATAGCAGAGAGGCTGAACCCTCACTTGGCACTGAGAGTTTAACAGCAATTAACCCCTGCTCTGTCTCCAGGGAGAAGTACATCAGCAACTTGCCAAAACACTGTAAACAAGCTGGTCAGGATCAATGTGCAACCACACCAGAGCACCTATTGTATTAATTTAGGATTGATATATGGGGGGAAGGGAGGAAGCAGTCCTCACAAAATTAATGGGAGTTGTTCCTCTAACCTAAATTACAAATATTTCTTCCTGAAGATGGACACATCTTTTAAAAAATAAATAAAAGGTAAGTAAACTTCTAAGGAGTAATTATTCTGGATGTTTATTCAACTGTATTGCCAAAATAAAATAATAATTTATTTCAATTCAATTCAATTGGTGGTTTTTTTTTTTAAGATAGCAAATGAAATACATTAACAGTACATTCAAATAGTATAAATGTACAATGAGCAAACGATGAAGCAAACTCAATTTTGAGATATTCCTTAGTGTTCTGGCATAAAAGTAAGTAAGTAAGTTGCAAAGGGAATTACTTCAAGATTATATGTAAATTCCAATATTAGACACATGGAGCATGACAAGGCCAGTCTTTCTAAGGGCAGAAGTCAAGAGCATGCAGAGGGCAGATTGTACCTGATATAATGCTCTAGCTCCATTTCTGTGGGAATATGGAGTGGCAGAAAGCTGCAGTCCTCAGCTGGACATTTATCTACTGCAGTCATCTGAATATGGATCATCACAATATCGACAAGTGATTGTCTACTATGTACAGGTGTAAAGAACTGGAAAAGAGAGTACAAATTGGCACATGGACCGAGGTGTATCAGGCATGTTGAACTTTTTAATAAAAGGAGAGAAAGTTATAAGACAACAGTGCCCTATTTAAAATAAATGGAATTGTTATAGCAAGAATAACATTATGGTGCATAAAATGGCCCAGGGGACAAATACACTTGATGACAAGCCCGGTGACTTGAGAGTGCTATCCCTAGCATGCATATGGTATAGAGAGAACTTGCTTCTACAATTTGTCCCTGGACCCAAATGGCATGTCATATTCAACTGTATACACACACACATACACACACACACACACACACACACACACACACACACACAGAGACAGAGACAGGGACAGACAGAGAGACAGAGAGACAGAGACAGACAGAGAGACAGAGAGAGACAGAGAAAGACAGAGAGACAGACAGAGAGAAAAAAGAGAGAAGACAATTATGATAGAAAAGGTTATATTTAAAGAATCAAATTCATTTGCTTACACTATTTTCATTTTTCCACCATTTTCAGCACTATATAGCAACTGTACCTAATACTGAACGGCACCTTGCCTATCACACTGGAGTGAAATGGGCCTTTGCAGAGAGTTTCCTTTACACATTAATGCCTTAGTTAGTATTGCTTTCAATCGATGCTTCCTCGCGGTGAGGGTGCTCTCCAGTGTTAGTTCTAATTTCTCTTTTTTCATTATGTACTTAGACATTTGCCTCTTTGGAAAATGGATAGTTATGTGCTCAAAACATCTGAAACACACAGGAGCAAGAATAGTTTTTCGTGCTGGTAGGGGATTATTTTATTAATTTTCCATGTTACAACCAGAATATCTGGCATTCCTTAGATATGATAGAATAATGGAAGATGACTATTAAATTTCGTTTCATTGAGCACCTGTTTGGTCTACATATTACTGAAGTTTCTTTTTCTTCAGTTCATTTATATATATATGTGTGTGTGTGTGTGTATACATATATATATATATATATATATATATGTGTGTGTGTGTGTGTGTGTGTGTGTGTGTGTGTGTGTGTGTGTATACATATATATATATATATATATATATTATCACACACATATAAAATATACTACATATAGCAAGAAGAACTACAAAATTTATACTAATGTTACATTTGTAGTATTTGGCTATTTGTATTTGGCATCCTCGAAGAAAACATATTTCCTATCTTGTTGAGTCTAAAATTCTGAATGTAGATAAATACCTATACTATCTCACCCCTATCAACGTAAAACATCTACCTAGGCCTAAAGACATCTTAACCCCTAAGCAAATATGCTTCATTGTAAAACTAAACTAACTGGTATTCAATTCCAGATAGTTGACTTTCTTGGCACTAGATGCAGCTCCCGATTCATGAAAAGATGTCCACTCCAGCATGTCATTATCTGGAACTGGAGAAATGTGACATCAGCTGATACAAAACAGTTGAGCTCACTTTCCTGACTAACAGAAATAAGAAGAGAACACCTTCTCTCTCATATCAAAATTGAAGCACCTAAAACCTAGGACAAACCCTGCACAGAACTCAGTGTGGTAGTGCGTGCCTGTGAGCCTAGAGCCTGTGAGTGTGGGAGTGGACATGGGAAGGTCAGAAGTTCAAGATCATACTCAGCTACAGCCCCTTAGTATGTTACCAGCCTGCAGTACCTGACATGCTGCTAAAATTTTAAATAAACAAATAAGACAAACAACAGCAAAACAAACAAGGGGCTGGAAATATGACTCAACAGTAAAGAACAGGTGCCAGCCTCATAGAGAATCTGAGGTCAGTTCCCAGCATCCACACAGTGCTGAGGATTATCTGTATTTTCAGTTCCAGGGCATCCAACAACTCAATAAGCAGGGTTTGTGGTATACAGACACATGCATGCAAAACCCCCATAAACACAAAATACAAATAATAAAGAATTGTCTGGGATTACATTATATATCAAAAAGATTTAGAAGACCACAGGTTATTTAATCTGATAGCAGGAGATAAACAGTCTTAATACTTGACTTTGAACTGTCTCCAAATTGACCATGATCTAGAACTTAAAGCACAGCATCTTTATCTAAATATTAACATATATTTCTATTTTATCAAAACATGGAGACTTCACAAACACTATGAAGGAACAATATCTGATTAGAGAAAGCAGAAAATTAAAAGCTCCCAGTATCAAATGTTAGAGTCTCGGGTTCACCAGAGGCAGCCGTAAGTGGAAGTACACAGCTGTGACTGCCTGTACTAAAGGGGGAAACTTAAAAGGACACTGCACACAAAAGAATAAATTGATGCCTTGGAAGGTGAGAAAACAGAGACACAAATTCTAACTTATTTTTTTAAGATTTATTTATTTATTTATTTATTTATTTATTTATTTATTTATTTTGTATACAGTGTTCTGTCTACACACCAGAAGAGGATACCAGGTCTCATTATAGATGGCTGTGAGCCACCATATGAATGCTGGGAATTAAACTCAGGATCTTTGGAAGAGCAGCCAGTGCTATTAACCGCTGAGCCATCTCTCCAGCCTCACAAATTCTAACTTATAAAACCAAACAAAATGAGGGTTTGGCCTGAAAATAACTAGAAACTAGAACAATGCAAAAGATCAACAAAGTCAATATTTGACTGATAACCAAAATTAATAAAGCAAAATTAAAAATAAAATAAAAAACTGTTACGTTTAAAAATATTTGCTTTGGTATGTGCATTCATAGTACACATGTGCCCAAGGGTGTCATAAAAGGACATTGCATTCCCTGGGACTTGTGTTACTGTCAGCTGTGATCTACCCTGTGTATGACAGAAACCATAATCAGGCTCTCTATAAGAGTAGCGTGTGCTCTTAGACATTGTACCATAGATCATTTCTCCAGGCCCCAGATTGTGCTTTAACATATGTGTATCAATAAATACAAAATAGTATATGTTGTAGTTCTTTCTGCATATGTTATACAATACTTGGGAAAAGAAACAACTTGAGGGAAATTTTATTTCATCACATACAGTTAGGAGCTTGAAGCAGCATTGTCACATTATATCAACAATTATATCAACAAGCAGAGACAAATCTGCTCTGTTGTGCTCATTTACCTGCACTCAGATTGACTTTGTCCCTCATTCGTAGTTCGGTACCCTTTGCATGGGGAATAAATTCATCCACAATGGGCTGGGCCTTATCAAATCAATCAACTCAGTAAATCCCCCACAGACCTGCCCACAGGCCAACCAAATGTACTGCATCAGTTACTGAGACTCTCTTAGAAGATGATTCTAGGTTTTGTCAACTTGACAGTTAAAGCTAATTAACATAGCACATAAATAGAATGCTTGGTAAAAGTTGTGGGCCGTGTCAATGTTTGTAAAAAGAGAGAACTTCCAGAAAATATTGGTGGGGGATTCACGATAAATAACTGAAAAGGGTGAGAACAAATGATCATTTTAACATAATAAATCCTACAAGTAACAAACACAGAAATAATGTACTTAATGAGGAAATGGGAACTGAAGTATTTCATTTAAAATCAGATACATTATAGTGTTTGTGATTTTAGAGAAAGTGTTCAGGCAGATTTCAAGAGAGGGGTTACAAATAAGGATGGAATTAAATTATCCTTGTGCATGTAACATTTAATTCTTAGAAGATTTGGGCTCTTAACATTGATCAACACATTAATGAAAAGACTAAGACAGATATTATGGTAAGAAAAAACCCTTATTTTTTATAAACACTTTATAGTATAAAAAATTATCTTCTAAGCTGGGAAGATTAAGTCCTTGTAATGACTTACACTGCATCTGACAAACTACATATTTGAATCAAGGCCAAGAGTTGGACACCACAACTGAAACAAGGGACATTGAAGTCTGAAGAAGCAGCAGGAGAGATATCCTGCAGGAAAAAGCATAGATAGGCTATTAAAAAGGCAACACGGAGCTAGAGGGCACAATTGGACGGCTATTAGATGATAAAATCAAAAGAGTATTAAAGTGGATACAGTGTTCGAAACCCTAGTGAGGACTCTGGGTTTTAGATTGAAAATGATTGAATGATTTTGATAAGATGGATGGCATAAACTAAGTTTTTCAAAATTTATTAAGTGTTCTAAGTGTTGCAAACCACAGTGCCAAAGAAAGCATACTGGTAAAAAGTAAAGCAATATGATATGGAAAGAAAAATGGTTGTTGTTCGAACTGGCTTGATGAAGTCAAGTCAGTGAAGGACGATGAAGTGCAACAAAATTAAGAGAAATATGGAAAATTTTCTTAAACATTTTATGCTCGTTGTGACACAAAGTAGTCAAAATTCATACTGAGAAATTTTTGTTGAGTAACTAGAAGATTAAAGTGACTAGTTAGATCAATGTGGAATATTTCTGGAAATCAAATGTGTGTGTGTGCACTGAAAATCTACATTTTTTCCTAATTGTTAGAAATCATTGCGACTTAATGATTATATGATATTCTACAATGAAGCAAGATGATTCTGAAGGATGATATAAATCCAATGGTTCTCAGTGTATGGTTTAAGTTTATGCAATAAGACGCATAAAAAAAAACTATATGAACAGAAAGAATGAACAGATTCAAAAAGTGAGCTATGGTACACACCTGCACAGTCTGAAAAGGTAAGGAGAAAACAGGTAAAGAGACTGAGAGGGCTCTAAAGTCACTTGTGGAAGGAATAATCTACGAGGTGCTGTAGTGTCTTCAGTAACAGTGAAAATCACATGAAAGAAAGAGAGGAGTGTCTGAGATGGAGGAAAGGAGGGAGGGAGGGTGGAAGAAGAGAAAATACAAGCAAAAAAAAAAAAAAAAAAGACAAAGAGAAAGTAAAGAAATTCATGCTTAGGAGATAAGCCAGCGAGTAAAATGCTTGCCGTATGATCATGAGAGCCTGCATTCAATCCCATGAAGTCATTTAAAACATACACACGCACACAAACAAACAAAAAACCAAGAGTGGTGGAACATAATAATAATGCTGGCACTAGAGAAGCAGAGATAAATGGATCCCCTGAAGCTAACCAGTGAGCCAGTCCGTCTCACTTGCCAATTCCGGGTCAGTGAGACAACATTCCTCACACTAACAAATAATAAATAAATAAATTGATCAATAAATAAACCAATCAATAAAGCCCAAAGAGGGACACACAAGGTTTCCCTCTACCCTCTACCTTCCTCTACATGCACAAAATTGTGTACCTACAAAGCAGCTTTACATATACCTGCACCTACACAGAGAAATGAATAAAAAAAATTAATTGTCTTGTGCACTGCAAAGAGGTCAGTATGGCATCCTTGAGAGTAGTTTATTGTGTTAGAAGAATATCCGATTACACTAGACACAGCCTATGTGCTCTGCTATGTAGTTAATTCCTCTGCACTGAACACTATCACAGACACCTTGATTGAGATAACCCACGTAAGATGGCCATTTGATCAAGCCCATTAGCATTCTCTTCATCCCCTCACAGAGAGAGGAATGAGCTGTAATACTCAAGAGGCTCATGTGGCCATCATCCTGCCCACTAATGTATAAATCAGTAGCAATCAGAGATGAAACAAGACTCTGGTATTGTAGTTACCTGAAAGTCAACCAAGAATTTAAAATAAATTTGTTGGAAAATGTAGATTAATTTACTAGTAAATAAATCCATGTTATGTTATCCAAAGAACTATGAGGAAAGAAAAATTCTTTTTAGTGAAGAAAGTTCCCCATATCTAATTAGAAATAGAGAAACATGAATTCTTATTCAGCCTTTATTTAATATGTACATTCTAATGTCTAGATATTAAGTGCTTTGTGGCCTTCTCAAGTGGAGCTACCATTCAAATTACTGTCATTACGTCCACCACTGACCAAATGAAGTTACCTAAAGAAAGGAAGTGCACATCTTTGAATTTTGGTCACACACACACACACACAGAGAGAGAGAGAGAGAGAGAGAGAGAGAGAGAGAGAGAGAGAGAGAGAGAGAGAGAGAGAGAGAGAGAGAGAGAGAGAGAGAGAGAGAGGAGAGAAAGAGAGAGTCTCAAAAGTTGATAGCAAAGTAAATCTCTGTAGAGGGCTCTAGATAAATATCTCTGAGAGCTATATGTGGCAAGGACTGCATGATGCCCAGTTAATTACCCATTGAACCTGAATTTCCACCAAACTGAGCTTCATTATCATGGAGCACCACTGATCCAGGAGTAAGCTAAGAGCAGAAGAGGGGATATAAAAGAAAAGGAATAAAAAAAAAAAGAAAAATTATACATGCTTAGTTCTTTAGAGATGAGTTCCTCACCCTGAACCAACAGTGGTTTTGCAAAGGAAAAGCAGAGGGAAACCTTGTGTGTCCTTCTTCGGGCTTTATTGATAGATAGATAGATAGATAGATAGATAGATAGATAGATAGATAAATAGATGTATTTATTTATTTATTATTTGTTAATGCCAGGCATGTTGTCTCACTGAGTTGGAATGGTTAGTGAGATGGACTGGCTCACTGGTTAGCTTCAGGAGATCCATTTATCTCTGCTTCTCCAGCGTTATTATTATGTTCCACCACTTTTTGGGGTTTTTTAGTGTTTGGTGTTTGTTGTTGTGTTGGTTGGTTGGGTTTGTGTTTGTTGTTTTTTTTTTTTTTTTTTTTTTTTTTTTCTATTTTTTTTTTCTTATTAATTTATTCTTGTTACATCTCAATGTTATCATCACCTTGTATCCTCCATTCCTCCCCCCCCATTTTCCCATTATTCCCCTCCCCTATGACTGTTCCTGAGGGGGATTATGTCCCCCCTATATATTCTCATAGGGTATCAAGTCTCTTCTTGGCTACTTGCTGTCCTTCCTCTGAGTGCCACCAGGTCTCCCCCTCCAGGGGACATGGGCAAATGTGAGGCACCAGAGTTGTGAGAAAAGTCGTATCACACTCTCCACTCAACTGTGGAGAATATTCTGACCATTGGCTAGATCTGGGAAGGGGTTTAAAGTTTACCTCCTGTATTGTCCTTGGCTGGTGCCTTAGTTTGAGCTGGACCCCTGGGCCAAATCTGCCTATCATATTGTTCTACTTGTAGATTTCTAGGACCCTCTGGATCATTTTATTTTGCTTGTTCTCCCATGCGCTCTCATTTAGAGTCCCAATAGGATGCCTTCCACTCTGTCCCAGTTTCCTGGTAAGTGAAGGCTTTCGTGGGACATGCCCTTGGGCTAGTATGCAGATATAAGTGAGTATATACATTTGATTCTTTCTGCTTCGTGGTTAACTCACTCATTAATGATCATTTCTAGCTCAATCCATTTATCCACAAATTTCGGGAATTCCTTGTTTTTAATAGCTGAGTAGTATTCCATAGTGTGGTTTGTGTTTTTTAAATGACTTCTTGGGATTGAATGTACGTCCTCATATCATACTGCAAGCATTTTACTGACTGCCCTATCTCCTAAGCATGAATTTCTTTCCTTTCAAGATTTTCTTGGCTTTGAAAGCTAAATAGTATTCCATTGTGGAATGAACCATAGTTTCTTTATCCACATCTAGGTTGTTTCAAGACTCTGGCTATTACAAATAAGGTTGCTATAAACACAGTTGGGCAAATGTCCTTGTTGTCTGGTAGAGCATCTTTAGGGTATATGCCCAGGAGTGGTATGGCTGAGTCTTGAGATAAATTTATCCCCAACTTCCTGAGATAGCACCAGGTTGAGTTTCAAAGTGGTTGTACAAGTTTGCACATTCACCAGCAATGGAGCAGTGTTCCCCTTTCTCCACATGTGCTGTCACTTGAACTTTTGATCTTATCCATTCAGAGAGATATAGGATGGCGTATCAGAGTTGTTTTGATTTGCATTTCCCTGACAACTAGGGATGTTGAGCATTTCTTTAAGTGTTTCTCAGCCATTCAATATTCCTCTGTTGATCATTCTCTGTTTAGCTCTGTACCCCATTTTTAATTGGGAAATTTGGCTTGGTGGTCTTTAATTCGTTGAGTTCTTTATATATTTCAGATAATAGGCCTTTGGAGGATGTAGAGTTTTGTGAAAATCTTCTCCAATTCCATAGGCTGTCAATTTGTTCTGTTGTCTATTCCTTTCAATTACTTGGTTAGAGTTACACCATGATACTTTATATTATTTGTGGCTATTGTGAAGGGTGTAGTTTCCCTAAATTCTTTGTCAGCCCCATTTTCATTTGTATGCAGCAGGGATAATGATTTTTTTCTTGAGTTGATTTTGTATCCAGTCCCTGAGCTGAAGGTGTTTAACAGCTTCAGGAGTTCCTTGGTAGTAGTTCTAGGGTCACTTATGTATACTATCATGTAATCTGTGACTAGTCATAGGTTGAATTCTTCCTTTCCTATTTGTATCCCCTTGATCTCTTTAGTTGTCTTATTGCCCTAGCTAGGACTTCAAGAAATATATTGAAGATATATGGAGAGAGTGGATAGCTATGTCTTGTGCCTGATTTAAGTGGAATTGATTTAAGTTTCTCTCCATTAAGTTTGATGTTTGCTACAGGCTTCCTGTATATTGCCTTTATTACATTGACGTATATGCCTTGTATCCCTGCTTTCTCCAAGACTTCAAATGAGAATGAGTGTTTCATATTCTCAAATGCTTTTTCAGCATCTAAGGAGATCATCGTGTAGTTTTTTTCTTTTAGTTTAGATACATAATGGATTACATTGATGGGTTTCCGTATATTGAACCACCTCTGCATGCCTAGAATTAAGCCTACTTGGCCATGGTGAACGATATTTTGATGTGTTCTTCTATTTGGTTTGTGAGTGTTTTATTAAGTATTTTTGTGTCAATAGTCATATGAGAAATTGTTTTGAAATTGTCTTTCTTTGTAGAGTCTTTTTGTGGTTTAGGAATCAAGATGACTGTAGCCTCATAGAATGAGTTTCAAATGTTATTTTTGTTTCTATCTTGTGGAATAGTTTAAAGAGTACAGTCATAGGGGAGGGGAGTAAGGGGAAAATGGGAGGGAGGGAGGAATGGGAGGATACAAGGGAGGGGATAACCATTGAGATGTAATATGAATAAATTAATAAAATAAAATAAAAGAGTATTATTATTAGTTCCTCTTTGAAGGTCTGAGAGACTTCTGTGCTGAATCCACTAAGCTCTGGGCTTTTTTGGTTGAGAAACTTTTGATGAGTGCTTCAATTTCCTTAGGAGATAGAGGACTATTTAACTTATTTACTTGATGTATTGTTTAGGTTTTCAAATTTTGCAGCATATAGGTTTTTGAAGTATGACTTAATGATTCTTTGTATTTCCTCAATGTCTGTTGTTATCTCTCCCTTTTCAGTACTGAATTTGTTGATTATTCTCCCTTCGCCTTTTAGTTAGCATGGCTAAAGGTTTGTCTGCCTATCTTGTTAATTTTCTCAAAGAACCAGCTCCTGCTTTTCATTATTCCTTGAAATTATCTCTCTGTTTCTAATTTATTGATTTCAGCCCTGAGTTTGATGATTTCCAGACTTCTACTCCTCTTTGGTGAGTGTGCTTCTTTTTGTTCTCGAATTTTCGGGTGTGTGATAAGTTGCTAGTATGGGATCTCCCCAATTTCTTTATAAAGGCTCTTAGTGCTATGAACTTTCCTCTTAGCACTGCTTTCATTGTGTCCCATAAGCTTGGGTATGTTGTGCCTTCAGATTAATTGAATTCTAGAAAGATTTTAATTTCTTATTTTAATTCTGTTCCTTACCCAGATATCATTTAGTAGGGAGTTGTACAGTTTCCATGAGTTTGTAGGTTTTCTGTTGTTTCTATTTTTACTGAATTCCAGCTTTAATCCATGGTGATCTGATAAGATGCAAGGGATTATATTGATCTTTTTGTATCTGTTGAGGGTTTTTTTGTGTGTGTGTGTGTGTGTGTGTGTGTGACAAAGTATATGGTCAATTTTGAAGAAG
The DNA here is from genome assembly GCF_903995435.1 of Acomys russatus. Taxonomy (NCBI): domain Eukaryota; kingdom Metazoa; phylum Chordata; class Mammalia; order Rodentia; family Muridae; genus Acomys; species Acomys russatus. Next base: position 61,669,472 of record NC_067149.1, on the reverse strand, counting down.
GTTCCATGAGGTGCTGGAAGAAGGTGAATTATTTCATGATTGGGTGAAAAGATCTCTCTCTCGCTCGCTCGCTCTCTCTTGCTCTCTCTCTCTTTCTCTCTCTCTCTCTCTCTATTGTTTTTGTCCTTTCTCCATTTAGTTCCCACCTTGATGATCTGTCTATTGGTAAGAATGCAGTGTGGAAATCTCCACTATTAAAGTGTGGGGTTCGTTGTGTGATTTAAGCTTTAGTAATGTTTCTTTTATGAATGTAGGTGCTCCTGTACTTGGGGCATAGATGTTCGGAATTGAGATGTCATCTTGGTGTATCTTTCCTTTGATGATGAGTCTGAAAGGTCCTTCCCCATCTTGTTTGATGAGTTTTGGTTGAAAGTCTATTTTATTAGATACTACGATGGCTACTCTAGCTTGTTTCTTGGTTCCATTAGTTTAGAATAACCTTTTCCAGCACTTTCCTCTAAGGTAATGTTTATCTTTATTGCTGAGATATGTTTCTTGTATTAATGAAAAGTAGTTATTGGTTCCTATTATTTTGATGTTGGTAGTGTTAGCATTTGTGGTGTGTGTGTGTGTGTATGTGTGTGTGTGTGTGAGAGAGAGAGAGAGAGAGAGAGAGAGAGAGAGAGAGAGAGAGAGAGAGAGAGATAGATAGATAGAGAGAGAGAGAGAGAGAGAGAGAGAGACAGAGAGAGACAGAGAGAGACAGAGAGAGACAGAGAGAGACAGAGAGAGACAGAGAGAGACAGAGAGAGAGAGAGAGAGAGAGAGAGAGCTTTCTTTCTTTTGTTTTGTTTTGTTTGTGGTGTTATTTATTTCCTTTGTTTTCCTGTGTAAAGTTCCCCTCCTTTGGTTGGAGTTTTCCTTCTAGTACCTTCTGTCAAGCTGGATTTGTGGTTAGTTACTATTTGAAATGGGTTTGGTCATTAAATATCTTGTTTTCTCCATCTGTGGTGATGGAAAGTTTTTCTGGGTGTAGTAGTCTGGGTTGGCTTCTGTGATCTCTTAGTGTCTGCATGACATCCCTGCGGGCCCTTCTGGCTTTCATTGTCTCCCCTGAGAAGTCAGGTGTAATTCTGATAGGTTTGCCTTTATATGTGACTTGGCCTTTTTCTCTTGCAGCTTTTAATATTCTTTTTTTGTTCTGTACATTCAGTGTTTTGATTATTGTGTGGTCCAATCTATTTGGAATTCTGTAGGCATTTAATTCTTTAGGTTAGAAAAGTTTTCTTCCATGATTTTGTTGAAAATATTTTCTGGGCCTTGAAATTGGGAGTGCTCTCTTTCTTCTATCCCTATGATTCTTAGGCTTGGTCTTTTCATAGTTTCCTTGATTTCTTGGATATTCTGTGTCAAGAGCTTTTTAGATTTAATATTTTCTTTGACTGCTGTATCAATTTCTTCAGTCATACCTTCTATCCCTGATATTGTTTCTTCCATCTCTTAAATTCTGATGGAATTCTGTAGATCCTGTCCTCTTCTCTAGGTTTTCTATTTCCAGGATTATCTAAGACTGTTTTTTTTTCATAGCTTCTGTCTCTGTTTTTAGGTGTAAAACCTTTTGTTTATTTCTTTTTCCTGTTTGACTGTAGTTTCCTTAAGCAATTTGCTCAATTCTTTCATCTCTTTCTTTGTGTACTCCTGTTCTAGTTTCAGGGATTTATTTTCCTCTTTTGAAGCCTGTATTATTTTCATAACCTCAGATTTGAAATCCTTCACTTGTGCATCAGATGTGGTAGTCTTTCCAGGGCTTGTTGTTTCTGGTGGTGGTATTGCTGGTTTCTGGTAGTATTAAATAAATGGTCCTGGGGATCGCTGCTTGTGTTCTTATGCTGACCTCTTTTCATTGTAAAGTATCTGGTTGGAGCATGTGTCCAGTGCATGCTTGTACTCTGGAACTTTCTGTAGATTTTCTGGGTTACCTGAGGGCAGATCCACTATTGTTCCTTACTGTGGTGTATGCTGGGTGGTAGAACCCACAGACACTGGTGTTTTTGCAGGCCCAGGCTCTCTCTTTGTCCCAGGAAGTTCAAGAACTGCTCTTCAGCCATGCATGTGGCTCTAGCTTTCAGAGGTTGTGTGCTTGTTTCTGTGTGGACCAGGAACTTTATGGCTTTACAAGTTAGCAGGGGACCATACCCACCATGGTCCACTCAATTTGGACCCTTCTTACCTATGGGTCACAAATATTGGTGTTTTGAGTTTCTCCGCTTGTTCCCTAGGATTCTGAATAGTCACTGTTGTCCTGCTGATCAAACAAGGTATATGTTAGGCACTACCATCTTGGCTCCCCTGCCTCTCACTTTAGTTCTTAATTACTGGGGGAACTAAACCAAAGTTTACCTTTTTAAAAGCCATTATCTATCTTGAGGATAAAATGTGGGAAAAGAAATTATGATCTGCAAGATAAATATAAAATCTGACCAACTGTAACAAGAGACTTAAAAAATGGAACTCTGACAACCTCACACAGATATACATACAGGCCAAACACCAATGCATATACATTGGTGTTAAAAATTAAATTATAAATAAATAAATAAATCACACGGGAACTCTCCCTCCGTTTTCTGGTTCAGGATTGCCTCTACCTTTTCAAAACTGATTTTATTACACAGTGATTAATAGCTCCAGACATCTCTCTATGATTCTGAGACTTTTTAGTGTGGTTGGACATACCAGCCTCCCTTATTCCATGCCTGTGACCAGTTGCTGATCTTTGTAATAATCTCTATCCACTGCATAAAGAAGTGTCTTTGGTCATATACGTCAAGAATGGAATTCTATCCAGTTATAAATTAACTTGAAATCATAAAATCAAAAGGAAAATGGAAGGAGTTTGAAAAACAGTTTATGGAGTAAGGTAAGCCATATCCAGAAGGGGAAAAAAGCTCATATTCTCCCTGGTTTCTTTATCCTAGCTCTGAATCCTAGGAATTGAGAAATAACCTGAAGCAACCAAAGAATGGGGGAAAGTAGAAGGGACCATGCTAAAGGTATAAAAGGAATCTCTAGGGGAAGAAATCCAGGGACATTGATGTCATGGGAGGAGTAATGGGGACATGGATGTATTTACTTGGGAAGCAGAAAGGAAAGGGTACATTGGGTAGTAGGAAAGTTGAAGATATAAATGACACTAAGGAGGTTTAAAAAGCCATAGGGCAGCATATCACTTCATAAAATTACCCAAGAACATAGGGAGATGTCGTCATGTGTGTACATACATGTTTTTATATTTTTAATTGAGTAATGTCACACAGTGGGATGATGTGAAAGCCAAGTAAAATTCATTTTCTAAGAAAAATTCCAGTCAGAGACATGAGAAACATTCCTTGATTTGCTGGTCAGAGAAATACACGAATCTCCCCAAACACTATAGGTTACTGCCACTGAATCTCATTGGATATTTCCAAACATGAAGATGAATATCTTTAGACACCAGATCTAGAGGGATCAAACTAGAACTGACCTGTAAGCCTCTTTCCTGGAAGGAGTTTTCAAAGTCTGACAAGGTGCAATGTGACTTGCAATGGGAAAGGAAGAGCAATAATTTACCCAGAACCACTAGATAGGTAAAATATTCTCAGCAATGCAGTAGTGGTACTAGAGTCTTGGAAGTAACCATAGCTATTTCATTGGATTTAAACCTGATATTCTAAATTTAGCCAACCACCCATAGATTAAGATGTCATAGATGTGAAAGGAGAAACAATTAGTGCCTTTTCCTAAACTAATGTAATTTCTAATGTACACATTGAATTTCAACCAAACCATAAATAAAACACTGTGCTCTTTCACAGTTCTTGATCAAATTTGAACAAGCAACATTCCTTTTCAGAAGAATCTTTGAAATTTTGAATTTTAATTAAGTCCAACATGTCAAAATTTCTTGTCACTCCTTACATACTTGTATTTTCCTTGATAATGTATGTTTTTCAAATTCACATGAAATTGACTGAACTTTTAAATACTATTTTTTTCTAATATTAACAAAACATGTATAAAAAGTCTGTCAAACTTCTAAAATTTCCTTAAATCACAAAGTGTTAGGTTTGGCTTTCTTTTTCTTTTTCTTTCTCTCTTTTTTTTTTTTTTTTTTTTTTTTTTTTTTACTTGATAATAAATCCAGTTTCTCTGTTGGAGCATTTATTTATAAAATGTGTAGTTTCTGTGAGAGTAACACAGAACTTTGGATCTTGATTTAGGGCCTTTTTATTTGCACTAAATTGTCTCCTCAAATTTATTTTCTATACTGTTTCAAACATCTATCTGATTTTAAGCAAATTTTATCTATATACATATATGTTTTGTTTTTTTCCTGTTTTTGTTTTTAATTTATTCAAATTATATCTCAGTTGTTAGCCCATCCCTTGTATTCTCCCATTCCTCCCTCCTGCTTCCCCCCCCCGTTCCCCTCCCCTATGTTTGTGACTGAGGGGGACCTCCTCCCCCTGTATATGCTCATAGGGTATCGAGTCTCTTCTTGGTGACCTATTATCCTTCCAGGACCCTCTGGATCCTTCTATTTCCTCATTCTCCCAGGCTTCTCACACCTAAAGTCTCAATAGGATGTCCTCCCTTCTGACCCACTTTCCTGGTAGGTAAAGTTTTCCATGGGGACGTACCCCTTGGACTAGTGTCTCGATATAAGTGATGTTTCTCATTTAAAGAGTATCATTTCATAAATAAAAATTCCATAAGACTTGTTGAGGTATTAATTCAGATGGATAGAAAAGTTAACACATAATATTCATTGTTTGCTGCTTTCCTTTTGATCTACTCATTATGAAAACAATAAAAGTGTACCAACAATTAAAAAGGAATAATTTATATTTATGGAAAATATGAGTATGTCTGGCTCAAATGGAATTAGTCCTTATTTTAAAAACTCTTAGCTTCTTTCCCTTTGCTACAGCAAACAAATTAATAAATTGCCAGGTACTAAGATTCCTGGTCTAAATGTTCCTGAAGAAAATGCCTTATAGAAGATAGAAGATCAGACACACAAAGAAAAGGCATCTTGATCAGATGATGAATATCAAATAATTTAAACTCAATTTTTTTCCTGATCTGAGTGACAGAACTACTCAATTCTTGAGAATTCTGCTTCATAATCATTCAAATGATTGTTAATCCAAGCTGGGATGATCCAAGGGCTTATATGTTAAGTCGGCCTTATCAAGCAAGAAGATAGTCTGGATAAGACCCTCCTAACGGGATTGCCTTAAACTGCCTACAGGAAGCTATGTGCTTCGGCAAAGTCATGCTTAGATATTAGCATTTTTGCACTTGAGGGTGAAGAACATACAGTAATCTATTTCCTCAGTTCTGGTATTTGTTATTCAAAGTGTTTACATAGGAAAACAGTGCAGTGAGATGCCTTCTAGCTGCTGTGCAAATACACAACTGGTGGATGCCTCCTCTATACTATCCCAGAAGTGAGATGAGTAGGAAAATATGCGAAGCTGTGAAGATGAGCCTTTGTGTCCTTAACACATCCTTCCCCAGGTTAACTTGCTAGGTTAATTCCTCCCTAAGGACTCATTCTTAAACTTCCTTTAATTGGCAATTGAGAAGTATTTCAGCAGACAGGCGAGCTGCAGACACCCTAAAGACAACAAAAGGGGAAAAGTTAACAAGGGGTTCTGAGGCTCTGCCACAAGGGTGACAAGGTTTGTTAAGCAGGAATAAAGGGGATAAGCATTGCAGGAGGTGCTGTGGATTGGCAGCCTCTTCAGAAAGGTCAGCAGCTTCCTTTTATAATTGCTTCCATTCATTTCAATACAGCTTGCTACAACACTCCAAAGCCAGAAGTGGTCTGAAGAAGTGTGGTAACCTCTCTCTCTCTCTCTCTTAGCTGCATCTCTTTCATTTGAAATATCTATTCTTTCAGCTTGCTCTTACCATCATGCAAAAAAAAAAATATTTTTATAGCAGGTAAAAATCATCTTGTGAATCTGTAGCCTCATTAATGTGAAGTCATTTGGCAAAAATAGTAGTCAAACAAAGTGTAAAAAAAAAAAACAAATTTATTCAACAAGATATTGAGCACCCATAGCACTGGCAACACAACTTCAAGAAGAAATATATGATGAAATATAAATGAATAAGACTGAGCAAGTTGCAAGTTCATCTTGCTTTTCCTTTTCAAAATTTGGATTTAGTGATGTTTCGTGTTTCTTTTTGCTTGTTTAGCAAATCCGACCCCTACTACACTCTATATTGTGTTATTGAGAGGGAGTACCACTGAAACATTCTTAAATTTTCAGAGACACTTGTGACATCTGTATTTGTAGATTCACTGTCCCATGTCAGGTGATCCAACATGAGGCAGAAAGGAGAATCAATCTATGCAGCACCACCCATGGGTGATTTTGAAGTAAAAGTTTTCAACACAATTACAGAATAATAAGCAATATCCATAGCCAATGAAACAATTTTTAATAATAACAATCTTTGTTCTTCCATAATGTCAAAGCATAGTAAAAATTCTAATACAGGCATATCTTTAATTTTACTTTTAAAGAACATCTCTTCTTTTTTCCCATCTGAGTGATATTTAAGAAGGGCCTCATTTGGGCCCTCATATTACTTACCTTTCCTCTGAGTCCATGATTTGTAATATGGTTATTTTGTAATATATAGCTAATATCCACTTATAAGTGAGTACATACAATGAGCGTCTTTCTGGGTCTGAGTTACCTAGCTCAGGATGATCCTCTATAGTTCTATCCGTTTGCCTGCAAATTTCATGATTTCCTTGTTTTTAATAGATGAGTAGCATTCTATTGCATAAACGTACCACGTTTTCTTTATCTTATTTGGTTGAGAGATATCAGGGTTGTTTCCAGTTTCTGTCTATTATGAATAAGGCTGCTATGATTATAGTTGAACAAATGTCCTTGTTGTATGACGGAGTATCTTTCAGGTATATGCACTAAAATGCTAAAACTGGTAGTACAAGTTCCAATTTCCTGATAAAGTGCCTGATTGATTTCCGAAGTGGTTGTACAAGTTTGCAATTCGACCAGCAGTGGAGGAACTTTACCCTTTCTCCACATTCATACCAGCATGTGCACTCAGTTTTGCTTTTTATCTTAGCCATTTTCACAGGGGTATGACTGAATGTCAGAGTTGTTTTGATTTATATTTCCCTGATGACTAATAGCATCGAACATTTGCTTCTCTCCCATTTGAGATTCCTCTGTCAAGAATTCTCTGTTTAGCTCTGTATCTCATTTTTCAATTGGATTATTTGGGGGTTTTTTTGGTGAATGGTATCATGAGTTCTTTATATATTTTGGAGATTAGCCCTGTTTCAGATGTAGGCTTGATGTATAATAGATTTAAATTCAGAAATATTATGGAAGTATGGAGGCAAATACAAATGAAACAAGTCTCGGAAATCATATTCCTATTACAGATTATTTACAGATTTAAGCATTGTTTATGTTTAAAAATGATTAAAATTATTGATGATGTCTGAAACTTTAAAATCAAAACTAATGTTAAAAACACAGTGTGATACTTTAAAGGCAGATATAACGTTAAAAACACCATGTCACTTATGGCTTTCTTTAAGGGCTGTATATGTAACAAACTCCTCTTTACATATTTTATAATGGCTTTATAAACACTCGATATGATAGACAGTATTATCTTCACATTGGAAGAAAAACTAGCCCTAATAAAATTTAAATAACCATAACAGGATGAATTGAAATGAGACAAACCAAGTCTTCCTCCAGCCTTCCTGTAAATTGCCTACAGTCTGTTTTCACAAGCTGTTTTTGTTTGAACAACTCAAGCAACAGAGTACACAGTCTATACATAGCATTTTTCTATCATCAGAAACTAGATATAAAGATTTTCCTTATGTGATGTCAAATTTGACCAATCAAAATGCTACACATGAATTAATAATAGCAGTCAGTTTCTAACTGGTCCATTATACACAGAAGACTTTTGAATATCTGATTATATATAAGTTTGTAGTTAACCTTTCTAGAATAAAATGGCAGTTCTTTGAATGACTACACTCGTCCACTTTTGAAAAATCCAGAACAATTATGTTTGTCCTGTGTATAGAGGAATCTTAGTCCAGCAACATGGTTGCTTTGATCATATCCAAAGACCTTCTAGTTTGGTGTGGTTGCACTGGAATACAGGCACAGAGATAGTACAAACATTTAATCCCAAACAGCAAAGATAAAATTAGTTTGTAGGAGGAAGTATCCATGTTTGAAAATGATGTCTAACTAAGGGGCAGAAAATGTGGCAAATCAGAGAAAGATTTGACAGTGTAAGATATGCTCAACTCTCACTAGGACAGCACAGGCAAGAGGGGCTACTTAAGAGAGTGCAGGGAGAGGAGGCAGCTTTACTGGAAAAATTTTCAGAGACAAGTGGAAGAGAGAACAAGTTAGACACAGATGAAGACAGAATGAGCCAGATAATGAGAAGAAGCCAGAAGATTAGAACAGATTGCCAGGGTTAGTTTGAGGCCAAGCAGAGCAAATCAGTCAGAAGCTGAGAGCCACCAATTTGAATTGGTCAGCTTGGAGAATAGTTTGAGCCAGAACAACTGAGTTAAGCCAGCCAGCCAGAGTTCAGAAAGAGATAGAAAATGTGAGCTTATTCAGCAGTCTCAGAGGCTGAAAATATTCTAAGCCTAGATAAGATTTTATGGAGGCTATAAGCTTCTAGGACTAAGCCTACATTAGCAGAGGAAGACAGAAAGCTTCCGAGATGACAATTGCATCAGGTGATTATTCAGCAGTAAGCCTTGGAAATGACCAGAGAATGAAAGTGACTTGGGTATCTGATGCGTAATGTGGTTGGAAGAAAATACCAACAAGATTAGAGAAGAAGAAAGCCCACCAACATTGCAGAAAGCAGAGATGTCTCACAGAAATGTCCCAGAAGGTAGAATATATCTGACAGAAAGCTACAGAGGAGAAATTAGTCTAGAATCTTTTCTATCAGAGGAATCAGTTCTTAGAGTTTAGGTGGACCCTCAATGATACTCAGGATGCTCTGTAGCTGAAGGAGTTACTGTGACAGAAAATTACTGCAAGGGACACAAAAGATAATTTTTATTATATAGACAGACTTTTCTTGCAATTAAAAAAAATGGGAAAATCCATGTTGGATGCTATAATAGCAAGTGAAGGTCTCCAGAGCACAAAAGCATTAGTTGAAAATGCCATTGCAGTATTTACTGCAATTGTGGCCATCAGAGTGAACTCATCCCTATTTTATCTCAGTATATATTTCATCTCAAAATGAGTTGAAAAAATAGTGGTACAATAAGAAAAAATCGCCATGATGATACAAAGAGTTGAGAGACAAGAGACAAAGGAACAGGAAGTGCTTAATTGTGAACCTATGATAATGAAATTAAGGAACAGATTAAATAGCCCATTGAATCTATGGTACTACCTCTTGATAAAATTGATGAAAGATGACTACCCCTACTAGATATCCCAATTACCCAGAAACAAATGCCAGAAATTGCAGAAAATTTTAAAAAATTAGTCTGGAATCCCATTAAAATACAAGATCTTAAACATTTTAAATAATCAATACTAACAAATGGAATGGAATGCACTCACCCAGTATAAGACAGATATTAAATATATAGGCAACAGGATTATCCCCCAAGACTGGAAATATTTAGCACCAACTGTACTGGAATCTGATTCTCAGTTACAATGGCTGACATGGTGTGAGAAAAAAACCCACAACGATGGAAAATCATAATAGGTCTAAAGGAATTAATATTGTGAATATCAATTGTTAGGTGAAGGTAAACATGCTGATTTAAGACAGCAGATGCAATTTGAGACTGTACTATTGTACAATGTACTTTAGAGCTTTAAGAGCCTGGCATAAGGTGGAGGAACAAGGAAAATATCTATGTAATTAATGAAGATTATGCAAAACCCTGGAGAGACTTTTACTGACTTCTTACATGGACTATTGTCCACTATAAACAGAGAAGAATTATATCCAGATGTGAAAAGGTATTAATTGAAACTTTAGCTTTTGAAAATGCAGAAGCAGAATTTTTAAAAGTCCTGAGACTTTTAAAAGTTCAGTCAGTATCTGTGGATAAATGCATTAGAACTACTGCTGATATTGACCCTAATGATTACGTATCTGGACAAGATATGACCAACTATCCTAAATATTACTATGTCACTTGTTTTGACTGCAGGAAGGTCATTTGAAAAGGGACTGCAGACAAGATGTTTCTAGACACATCTATGGATGACTTCAGCATTCTGGGGTGTGTAGAAGATATGGTAATGGCAAGTATGGGACTAATGAATGCAGATCGACAGGAGATATTCAAGGTAATTCTTTACCAACAGGAAACTTCCTAAGTGGGTGAGCTCGAGCCCTGGCAAGAAACAAGAGGAGCCTGGTGTTTCCTCTCAGGGATATATCGGTCAATTAGAGAAACATAAACTAGGTATTGAAGATCTAATATATACTACAGAAGGATGTACTGCCCTAGACTTAGCTACAAGTAAAGCTCTCATATTATCACCAAAAATTCAATGCTATAAATAATCCACTGGTGTTCATGGACCTCTAGCTGCAAAGACAGTAGGAATGATTTTAGAGAGAAGTGGCCTAACATCTCAAGGATCTGTTGTACATCCAGAAATTATAGATGAATTCCTCAAGGAAGATATTGAGATTATGGCTTACTTAAATAAAAAATATGCAATGTAAAATGGGAGATAGGATTGCTTGTCTTTTACTGTTTCCATGTGTAAAAGGCAAAGCAGCTCCAATGGACCGAACAGGAGGATTTGGCAGTATGGAAGACAGAATTTTGGCAAACTGCATCATTGACCAGAGGCCAAAATTAAAATTAAATATTATTGAAACTGATGGTTTGATGGACACAGATGCTGATACAACTATTATCTCACAAGAATCTTGGAGTCTACATTTGCCCTTTAAGAAGTTATGTATATAGTTTAAGTGGACTGGAAGATTACCCCGAGTAAAACAAAGTGTAAGACAATTTACACATTAAATATGTTGGTTTAGAAGGTCAAATAGGAAGACTAAATCTTTATGTGGCAGAACAGCCAAAAACCCATAGGGGAAGAGATCTTCTACAATAATGGGGAGCTCAGATTAATATTCCTTCAATCTAAGACAACAGAAACATTGTATGTCTGACATCTTATGTAACATGGCTTGATTGTATCTGTGTTTAAGTGGGTGAAAAGCCCTACTCCCTGGCCTTGGAGCCAGGCAAGGAATTTGAGTGCCTAAGTGTCTTGTTAAAGAAATAAGAAGTGCAAGCTCTTGATATGTATGGATTCATAAAGATCAAATTGTGCCTTGATAAACATTAAGGAGAAATAAGATTAGCTGAAAGACACTGAATTGTAGAAAAAAATTGTTGAACTAAGTCAACTTGGACCCTTTAAATATGTTTTAACTTCACAATGGAAGTCAGGGAATGGACCGTGTTGGGAAAGAGGTTTTGTTGATAGTTCCACAGGTGATGAAGGACTGTGTTGGGAAAGAGGTTTTATTGATAGTTCCACAGGTGATGAAGGACTACGGGTTCTGTTAAAACAGATAAAGATCCTATCTGGATAAGAGAAGCTTTTACACAAAAGACATGACTAAAAAAAGGAAGAGACACAAAAATACAGCAATAGAAAACAGATGTCCCATGCATGGGGAAAGCTCAACAAACCAGTTGAAGAAAGGCAGATCATTCATCAGACTGACAGACTGAGAACCTTGATGCAGAAAGGGACATTTGGTGAAGGACAAATGATCAGGACAGCAGTTATGAAGGATCCTTGCATCCATGGATCTTCATAAGGACAATGAGGTTGCTAAGATTAAGGACCATTGCTTTAATGGAACTTCATAAGAACATTCGGACCATTAAGTTTATGAGAGTGATAACTTTTTCTGTTGTAATAATTAAGCTGTACATTTTTTAGCATAAAAAGAAAAGAGAAGGTATACAGGAATCTTCCTCTAACGACATGGCTGCTCTGATCACATCCAAAGATCTTCTAGGTCTGTGTAATCTAGCTGGAAAGAGACATACCCTTAATACACATCTTTAATCCCAAACAATGAAGGTAAATTTCATTTGTAGGAGGAAGAATCCATGTTTGAAAGTGATGTCTAATCGAAAGGCGTTGCTGTGTGGATACTCTTCAGAGGACAACTCTACTAGGCTCCCGTCTGCAAGCATAGCAGAGCATCAGTAGTGTCAGGGCTTGGCTCCTCCTACAGGGTGAGTCTTGGGTTGGTCCAAGCATTGGTTGGGCACCCTTGACCTCTGTGCTATGTTTATCCCTACACATCTTGTAAAGAGGACAATCTTAGAGTTGAAGTTTTTGTGCATGGTTTGGTATTCCCTTCCCTTTACTGGGAGTCTTGTCTAGTTAAGGCAAATACTGTTCAGTCTCTATAGGCTCTGGGGATAAGAATCTCTGCTGGAGTCCCCCTTACATCCTCCCAGGAGTCTACTCTGACTTAGGTTGCCAGCTAGTCACAGAGATTTCCCTATCCACCATTTCCCTTTACTCTGCAGGCCTTCTGTTTACGGATTCTGGGTACTATAAATAAAGCTTCTATGAACATAGTTGAGAAAGTGTCCTGTTGTATGGTACAGCATGTTTTGGCTATATACCCAGGAATGGTATAGCTCAGTCTTGATGTAGCACTATTCCCAAATTTTGGAGAAAGTGGCAGATTGATTTCTAAAGTGGTTGTACAAGCTTGCACTCCAACAAGCAATGGAGGAGTGTTTCCTTTTCTTCATATCCTCACCTGCATGATTCAATACATGAAACGAGCATGATTCAATATATGAAATCCCAAAGATGAGACCTACCATATAAACGAACTAAAAGAAAAAGTCTACACAATCATCTCATCAGATGCTGAAAATCCCTTGACAAAATCCAACACTGCTTTATGTTAAAAATATTGGAGAGATCAGGGATGCAAGGCACATAGCTAAACACAATAAGGCAATATACAGGAAACCAATAGCCAACATCAAATTAAATGGAGAGAAATTTAAAGCAATTCCACTAAAATCATGACAAATATGAGGCTGCCAATGTTCTCTATATCTATTCGTATAGTACTTAAAGTTCCACCTAGAGAAATACAACAATTAAAAGAGATCAAAGGGATACAAATTAGAAAGTAAGTTAAAGTATCACTATTAGCAGATGATATAATAGTATATGTTAGTTACCTCCAAAATTCTACTAGAGAACTCCAAAACCTTATAAACACCTTCAGCAAAGTGGCTGGATACAAAATTAACTTTAAAAAAATCAGAAGTCCTCTTTTATATAAATGATAAATGGGATGAGAAAAAAATTTAAGGAAACAATACCCTTCACAATAGCCACAAATAACATAAAATATCTTGGTTTAATTTTATTTTTATAAATAAAAAATCTTTTCAATTATGTTCTTTTCCACTTCTAACAAAAAGCATAACTTAAAACAACAATGGGAAAACTAGCAGGGAAACCAGAACATTAAAACCTGTGTTATGTTTAGTAGTCCAAAGCACTTGGATCATCCTTTCAATTGTAAGACGGTTTCCTGGAATTCCCTGTATTTAGCTCTGTACAGTGTGCTATTCTCCTCACTTTTCTGTCACCTAGAGTGTTTTTATTTTCTTCCCGGAAAAATTAAAGCCCTGGCATCTTGAGTTCTTCACTTTCTTTCTCAATTAGTCAAAGTATAACCCAGCAATAGTGGATCCATCAGAGACTACAGACAGCAAGATAGAATTTTTCCTAGGCACATTTTTCAGGAACAGGTTGATTTAGCAATTGAAATGTAAATGTTAATCATTTCATTATTCTCTCGCTCATTATCATTTTCTTTCCTGAAATCATGGTAAGCAAATACAGTGATACATTCTGGGATGTTTTATTAAAGAATACAATCAATCCGATGTTCTTGCTTCTTATTAACTACGTTAAAGGCACATCCTCAGCTTTGTGTGAGAGTCCAATTTTTCTTTTTCTTTTTTACTATTAAAACATATTCCTACCTCTAGAATCAAAATTATCCAAAATTTCAAGAACCATTGAAAAAATGACAATATTTTGTCATTGTTAACAGTCATTCCACCAACCATCAAATCTTGATGTTGAAAGATTAAAGATTTCATCTGGATCTCAGCAAGTAGCGGATAAGTGGGTTGGTGAGCTATCAGAGAGGAAATGAGCCTCCTACGGAATGTTGAAAGTAATGAGGCAGATCTACACTGCTTGTTTCTCCAGTATTTCCAAGAGCATCAACATATCTGAATGGAAAGGAAAACAAACAAAAGCCAAACAGCCAAACATCTAAGGTGAAGCTAGCCACAGCACACAAGGTTTTATAACCTCACCATTTGGGAAGATAAGGGAGAAAGAACTAAAGTTCAGAACCAGACTGACCTACATGTGGAAAACCTTCTCAAATAAACACATACATACATACATACACAAATACATATATACATTAATGTATGCATACATACATACATACACACATCATACATACATACAATTTCTGAACTCTACAGTATTAATTTTATGGAGCTGATTTATATAAGGATTCTGGTACAACATGAGACTCCTGAATTGATTTTGATCTGTGTAATACTGATGTGCTTGATCTTCCCAGTCCAGCTACCATGTTGCCAGGTCAGCTGTGGTTGTGTATCATTTTCCACATTAAGCTTCATTACTCATATGATGACCTAATTTGTGAGCAACTGAGTTAAAAGAAAGGCCAGAAAAAAACAGAATTTAAAAGCATAACCTGAAATCTTATCAAGCAAAATGTGCATTCTTAATGCACATGTGATTCTTTCATACTGAGTTTTTGGAACAAAAGTTTAAAATGGATTTCATTATTTCATTTTTTCATAATTATGTTTTGAACTGTAAACATAATCCTAAACCCGGTGTATTACTAGCACTAGCCCCTGTCTGGTACCATTTTTTAAGATGCTTGTTTTGAGCTACTTTTGTATGTTATAAATGTGCATATATACAGAGATCACTGTTCTGAAGATTGTCTGTTTGGATGTCAGAAGAGGCTCCATATGCCCCAAATTAAAATATCCTCATCATTGGCTGTCAGGCCTCAGAGAATTGGGCCTATCCTCACACTCTTGTCTAGCAGAGCTCACAAAGGGCATGCTGAATGGCCTGATTCTGGTCAGGATCCTATTAGGAGGGATAAATGCAATAATTTTAGTACCCCCATTACAAGTGTTTGCAATGAAACACATATCCAGAGGTGAACTAATTAACTTATTTTCCATTGTTCAACATTTGGAGATTTTTAGCCACAGAAGTAAAAAATGACTCTATATATGTATATGTGTGTATGTGTGTGTGTGTGTGTTTGTGTGTGTGTGTGTGTGTAGCAATAGGTTGTGAAAAGTGGTTGTCTGAAATTGACATAAACATAATTAGCTTCTATGGAAGAGGAAAAAAACTGTGAAGAATTTGAATATTTAATGTCTTGGGAATGGAAACTTTCTAAAGTGTGGACAATGAATCTCTGTCTCTGTCTCTGTGTCTCTGTGTCTCTCTGTCTCTCTGTCTCTCTCTCTCTCTCTCTGTGTGTGTGTGTGTGTATGCATAGGTGTGCAGGTACTATAGAGGCCAGGAGAGGGAACCAGATTGTCTGGAACAGAGTTATAGACAATTGTGGGCCACTTGACAGGGGTACTGAGAAGGGAACTCAATTCTCTGAGCATCTGAGCCAGCTCTCCTACCCTGAAAATGGTCAGATTTTTCTGTGATTCTTACTGGAATATTTTCTGGAATACACTTACAGAATAATTACAAGAAGAAGACAGACAAGGAGTAAGCCATGACTTACTTTCTTAGAATTTACCGTTAAGCAATTAACCCCTCCCCACTTTGATCTGTCACAGGACTACATGATAGATCAACTGAAGCAAAAATAAATATATTACCTTTAATTAATTATGTTATTGCTAAAAATAATTGTCTTATGTGTACCCAATCAAGATTATTACAAAAAGATAAGCTTCCTAATCAAGCCATAGACAAGCTATTCAACACATCTGTTTATCAGTCTTCATGCAATACTTCCTGTTTCCAAGGAAATAACTTGTAATATAGGTGACACGGGAAAACATTAACAAGTCGTTCAGAGAAGTTAAAAACAGTCCACATTGTCACAAATCCCTAAAACTGCAACTGATAGGTTTTGTAAGCAGTCATATGCCATGTGGATGTGAAGGCTCCAAGACACTTTACAGTATTGCAGGCTTTATTCAACATATGCAAAGTCAACTCAGAGATGTTATAACTCTCCAGTGCAAAGGCTGTTGAATTTTTAAAATTTTGCTTTGAAGTTGGATAATCTGCTTGCAGTATAAATCCTGTAAAACTCATGAACTACCCTGTGGTTGTAACTGTTGTAGTTCCTGTACCTGCCACTGCCTAGTGCAGACACTGATTATTGAGTTGATTATCCTACTTTCTTAAACTTTACCATTTCAGTCAATTCTCTGTTATTCATGAGCTGATTATCCGGGTGGTAGATCACCTCTGTTCCTCCTTCCCTTCGCTCTTCCTTCTACTGCATGCCAGAAGCCCATTCCCACACTCATTAGCATTTCTACCACTGGGTAAGCAATACTAGGGAGGGGAAATGGAATGCCAATCAGTCAATTTTATTACTTGTTAGCAGCCCTTATAAAGGTTTGGTGGAAGAGGAAAATTTAAAATAGTTGTTGAAATTAGGTTTGGGGATTATCTATGGCTTTTATTTATTCATGCTCTCCCTCTTGTCTATTAGCATAATCTATGTCTGTTGCACAGTACAATTATCTTGAATAAAAACATGCTTTTAGTGGAGAGAGCCACGTTTTATTAATAAAGCTGCATAGAGTCTGGAAAACACATTGGGAGCTTTCATTATGGTGGTATAAATATACATGTAAAATATTATGATTAAAAATGACTACTTAAATAATGTTGGTAGTATTTAATAATTGATATTTGCAACATAGAAAAAAACTTCCAATAAAATATGCAAGATTTAAGGTTTTTACCTGCAGGTTTCTATTGCTTCTAAAGCCTTCAGTGCTGCATGATTTGCAACATGAAATACCAAAAATTGCAAATGATGACACTGGCCATATCATAGCCCTTTTCAACAGAAAACTCAACACAGTGACTACTTATAGGGGATACAAATCTATGATGTTTTTATATTATAGATTTCATATTTGATATCTGCACTAGTTAGTTTAACGTCAACTTAACACAAGCTACATCATCAGGGAAGAGGAAATTCTAAATGAGAAAACGCCTCCATCAGATTGCCCTGTAAGCAAGCAAGTCTGTAGGGGAATTTTCTTGAATAATCATTTACATGGAAGTGTCCAGGTGGATTGGAGATGGTTTCGTCACTGGGCATGTGGGCCTGGGATATATAAGAAAGCAAGCAGGGTAAGCCAGGAGGAGCCAGCCAGTAAGCAGGGCTCCTCTGTTCTGCCACCACGTTCCTGTCTTGAATTCCTGCCCTGATTTCTCTCAGTGATGGAAAGGTATGACATTTATGGAATGTTATGGAAATGTATGACAAATAAACTTTCCTCCCCATGTTGCTTCTGGTTCTCTTACTTATCACAGCAATCACAAACACACTAGGAGAGAAAAGGAATTCTGCTGATATGCCCAAGATGGTAAATGCTTTGATTGCAGAACATAAAGCACAGAGATAGGTTATATCAATAGCACCTTGTAAATAGTTGTTGTTGTTTTGAATTTTAGTTTGTTAAAGACAATTTTGCTGTATTTTTTTACATGCCTCTTACATTTCCCTCTACTCCTCCTAGCTCCCCTCTCCTATAGATTAGTCAACATTAGTGCAGGTTTTTAAAGCCTTTACACGTGTTTGCTTTTTACTACCTAATAATATGAAGTTCTGGAGTTACTAATTATACAATCTCTCATCCCACATGCAGCCAAAAAAAAAAAATCAACATAATTTGTAATATTCTCTTTCTACTCATATCAAGCATGGACCTGTGTTTACAGGCAACCAGATCTTTTCATTAGTAAAATGAAGTAAGGACCTTCATTTTAAATATTTCCTAGGGTAGACAATAGAAGGACATCTTCCTGGTGGTGAAACAACTTCTTGTATGAATATGTCTTAAGCAAAGTCGAAGTTAATATGAAATGAACAGTATTCTCTCATAATTACCTGAGTTGTCCTAAATTTGTTCTAACCTGTGATAGATAGGATGGCATGGCTGAAAGTAGAGAATATTTAACCCGCCCCCCTCTCTCTCTCTCTCTCTCTCTCTCTCTCTCTCTCTCTCTCTCTCTCTCTCTCTCTTTCTCTCTTTCTCTCTCTCTCTCTCTCTGTGTGTGTGTGTGTGTGTGTGTGTGTGTGTCTGTGTGTCTGTGTAGGGATGGGTGTGTCTTAACCCTAATTACTGTATCATTGTAAGCTCATACTTTATCCATCACTTAAATGTATTTTTGTCTGAAAATTCTCACCAATAGTTTAATAAGTAATAATTTAGAGTGTAGGTAGGTAACTTCTATTTGACTGAGAGATTCCCTATAAATGTTCTTATGTTTTTGAAGAAGACCATACATACAGAAGAAATCAGTGTATTTTCATCTGTAGTATATCCAGACACTCCATCCATGATATTATACTCAAACCATCATCAGATAATTTTTGCCTTGTATATGGGTAATACTGGCATGCTCCTTGGCCCAATCTAATGTAGTCTGGCAGGAATTTAACAGTCTTTTCATATACTAATGTAGTAATATTGGGAAAGTGGTAGTTGTGTCATATTATGGACCTTTAGCTCATATGTAACACTGACTGCTGTAGGCTCTGTTTCTTAACAATTAAACTTTATTATACAACCTAGCTAGCTTACACAAGAGATAAAAAATGGTTAAAGGGAGAAAAGAGTGAACCTTCCAGTATCCGTTCCACAGGATGGGTCCCTAGGTGTCTCTGGCCTGTGTGGTGGTCTGGCCTGTTCACTGATCCAAGTGCGCTGAAGCCAAGTCTGAACTTGGTGCTGCCCTCTCCTCTCCGCCTGCCTGTGTCATGTGAGAAGGGTGGTCTCCTTCTCCCATTGAGGGTCGATTAGAAAAACAATAGTCCAGGTGTAGTCCCCAGGTCTGCTTCCTGAATTCCAGGCCCAGGATGGCTCCACCCAGTCTATCTCAAGGTATCCATGGTGTGTCCAAGAGTAAAGCCTGCCAAGATTACTTTCACCTGTGACAAAGCATTCAGTCTTTCCCACATACTGCAGGCATGATAAGCAAATTCTACAAGGCCAAGATTGGGCATTTGTGTCCATAGTCTATTTAAAGAGTGAAATCATAACCTAGTCTGTAGGTTTTAAATCTTTCCTTTTTCTCTTGGGCACTGCTTTTGAGAGCATTATGCTGTTTTCTAAATACCTGCTTTAGAAAGAAAAGTAATCGAAAGAAATATAAGTCATTTATTTCCTAAAGTGCTGCTAAAGGTGACATAGAAGAAACTCAGTGTAGTAGATTTGAAGTTATCAAGATTTATCAATAGATTTGGTCAGAAGACTGTATATCACACAACACGTAAAGTTTGGCTAGGAGATAACTGCCTCCAACATACCAGGACAATGTGAAGTATGATAAGTAGGCCTGTCAGAGAGAAGCAAAATTCACAATGACAGAATGCAAATTTTTTAAACCAGGATTGGCTAGTCATTGCACCCATCCACAAATACAATGATTCTAACTGGCAGCTTGAGGGCAAGGCTAAGGTGCAACTAATTTAAAGTCCTCAACTACCATAAAGCCTCAGTTTTATTCTTAGGAAAGGCATAATCCTACCAATGAGCAAGATGGCCCCAGGCAACAACTGTCCAAAGAAAACAATACCCCTGTACCTAGATAGCTCAGACACCATCTTTTCTTTGAAAATCACTCATCTACCCAAGTGACCATACTTGCAATCTCCTGTCTCTGATTGAATAATTCTAAGTATAATCTAGGCCCAGGACCCAAAAATCATTAAGGATGGCAGGGTATATAAAAATGTATACGTTTAAAATATTTATAAGTTAGTAAAATCTTCTATTTGTGGCCAGTTCCTCTTTAAGGACTAGCCAGAGAGAGACAAGCACTATTAAAGAGCTTCCCCTTTCCAAAATGGTTGTACAAGTTTTCCCTCTAACCGGTAATGGAGGAGTGTTTTCCTGTCTCTACATCCTCACCAGCATGTGCTGTCCCTTAAGTTTTTAATCTTAGCCATTCTGATGGGTATAAGATGGAATCTTGGTGTTGTTTTGATTTGCATTTACCTAATAACTAAGGATAATACACATTTATTTAAGTGTTTTCAGCCACTCAATATACCTCTGTTGAGAATTCTGTTTAGTTTTGTGCCAACTTTGGTGCTTTCTCAGAATGATGGGAAAGTGCTCCCCCAAGATGCAGCTATACCACTCCTGGGCATAGAAGCAAAAGATGCTCCATCATACAACAAGGACATTTGCTCAACTATGTTCATAGCAGTTTTATTCTTAATCGCCAGAATCTGGAAACAACCTTGATGTTCATCGACCCTTCTGATAAAGAAGCTATGGTACATTTACATGATGGAATACTACTAAACTAATTAAAAACAAGGAAACTATTACATTTGCAGGCAAATGGATGGAATTAGAAATGATGATCCTGAGTGAGGTAACCCAGCCCCAGAAAGACAGGCATGGTATATACCCACTTATAAGTGGATTTTAGACATATAAAACAAAATAACCACACTATAATCCACAGACATAATAAAGCCAAATAACAAAAATGATCCTAAGGAGGATGCTTAATTCTCATTCAGAAGGGCAAATAGACTAGACATCAGAAGTGGTTGAAGAGAGGGAACAAGATGGAAGCCTGCCATAAATGTCCTCTGAAAGACTGTATACCCAGCAAAGGATAGAAGGAGATGCTGAGACTCAGCCAAGCTTTGGGGTGGAGAACAGGGAGTCCTATGGAAGAGTTATGTGACAGAATAACCCAAAGGGGACAGGAACTTCACCAAGAAACCAACAGAGCTGACAAAGCTGGGCTCATAGGGGCATGAGAAGACTGATGCTCCCCACAAGGACCATACACAGAAAAGACCTATGCCCCCAGATCAGATGTAGTCAGTAAACAGCTCAATCTCCATATGAGTCCCCTAAAATGAGGAGCAGGGCCTTTCTCTGACATGAACTCTGTTGCCTACTTGTTGATCACTTACTTCTGGTGGGGCAGCCTTGCGAGGCCACAGAGGAAGAGAATGTAGTCAGTCCTGAGGAGACTTGATAGGTTGGGGTCATAGGGTAGGAAAGGACGGCTCCCGTTTCTGAGGACTAGGGGATGGGAAGAGGGAGGTAGGGTTGGACAGGGCAGGAGACAAGGGAGGGGAAACAATTGGGATATAAAGTAAATATAATTTTTAAATTAATAAAAAAAAACCTTTTCCTTTATTAGTTTCTAACTGTAGGGAGTGAGTGACTTCTCCATGAA
>NC_067149.1:61632876-61645376 GCF_903995435.1 Acomys russatus | reverse complement strand
ATAGAAGCTGACAAGTCAATAAATGTCTACAGCATTAGCCTTATTATTAACATGCTTGGCAGATGCAAATCACAAGGAGAATAGGGAAGATATAACATTTATTTTGGCCTAAGTGCTCATGAGAGGTTGCAAGAGAACAATTGTTCCCTTAGGAATGTCCATGAGAAATTCTAAATGTTGTGATGGTAATGAAGGAGTTTTGAATTGCGATTATGATTAAGACATTGATTCACTATGCAAGGAAATTGGGACATACAGGAAAGAAAACCATTTTATCAACTGGGAAATACAAAATAAGAAAGGTATGTGCAAATGTCATTCTAGTGTAGTACTGATAAAAAGCTACTCAGAATTTTATTTTTTTTTTTCTTTTTATTAATTTATTCTTGTTACATCTCAATGTTTGTCCCATCCCTTGTATTCCCCCATTCCTCCCTCCCCCGCCCCATTTTCCCATTATTCCCCTCCCCTATGACTGTTCCTGAGGGGGATTACCTCCCCCTGTATATTCTCATAGGGTATCAAGTCTCTTCTTGGCAACCTGCTGTCCTTCCTCTGAGTGCCACCAGGTCTCCCCCTCCAGGGGGCATGGTCAAATGTGAGGCACCAGAGTATGTGAGAAAGTCATATCACACTCTCCACTCAACTGTGGAGAATATTCTGACCATTGGCTAGATCTGAGAAGGGGTTTAAAGTTTACCTCCTGTATTGTCCTTGGCTGGTGCCTTAGTTTGAGCGGGACCCCTGGGCCCAAATCTGCCTATCATATTCTACTTGTAGGCTTCTAGGACCCTCTGTGTCCTTTTATTTTGCTATTCTCCCATGCGTCTCTCATTTAGAGTCCCAATAGGATGCCCTCCCCTCTGTCCCAGTTTCCTGGTAAGTGAAGGCTTTCGTGGGACATGCCCCTTGGGCTAGTATGCAGATATAAGTGAGTATATACCATTTGATTCTTTCTGCTTCTGGGTTAACTCACTCATTATGATCATTTCTAGCTCAATCCATTTATCCACAAATTTCGGGAATTCCTTGTTTTTAATAGCTGAGTAGTATTCCATAGTGTATATGTACCACAGTTTCTTTATCCACTCTTCTACTGATGGACACTTAGGCTGTTTCCATGTTCTGGCTATTATGAATAAGGCTGCTATGAATATGGTTGAGCAAATTTTCTTGTTGTGTGCTGGAGCATCTTCTGGGTATATTCCAAGGAGTGGAATAGCTGGGTCTTGAGGAAGCCCTATTCCCAGTTTTCTGAGATAGCACCAGATAGATTTCCAAAGTGGCTGTACTAGTTTGCATTCCCACCAGCAATGAAGGAGTGTTCCGCTCTCCCCACATCCTCACCAGCATTTGAATTTTTGATCTTAGCCATTCTGATGGGTGTAAGATGGAATCTCAGAGTTGTTTTGATTTGCATTTCCCTGATGACTAAGGAGGGCGAGCATTTCTTTAAGTGTTTCTCAGCCATTTGAGACTCCTCTGTTGAGAATTCTCTGTTTAGTTCCAAGCCCCATTTCTCAATTGGGTTATTCGGTTTGGTGGTGTTTAATTTCTTGAGTTCTTTATATATTTTGGATATTAGACCTTTGTCAGATGTAGGGTTGGTGAAGATTTTTTCCCAGTCTGTAGGCTGTCGCTTTGTTCTCTTGACAGTGTCTCCTGCCTTACAGAAGCTTCTCAGCCTCATGAGGTCCCATTTATTAATGGTTGACATTAAGGCCTGGGCCGTTGGTGTTCTGTTCAGGAAGTTGTCTCCTGTGCCAATATGTTCCAGGCTCTTTCCCACTTTTTCTTCTAAGTGACTTAGTGTCTCTGGTTTTATGTTGAGGTCTTTAATCCACTTGGATTTGAGTTTTGTGCAAGGTGACAAATATGGGTCCGGTTCATTTTTTTACACATAGACCTCCAGTTAGACCAGCACCATTTGTTGAAAGTGCTATCCTTTTTCCATTGAATGGATTTGGCTTCTTTCTTGAAAATCAAGTGACCATATGTGTGTGGATTCATCTCTGGGTCTTCGATTTGATTCCACTGATCAACCAGCCTGTTGCTGTGCAAGTACCATGCTGTTTTAATTACTATTGCTTTATAGTACAGTTTAAGATCAGGTATGGCGATTCCTCCGGAGCACCTTTTATTGTACAAGATTGTTTTAGCTATCTGGGTTTTTTGTTTCTCCATATGAAGTTCAGAATTGAACTTTCAATGTCTTTAAAAAATTGTGTAGGTATTTTGATAGGGATTGCGTTGAATCTGTAGATTACTTTTGGTAGGATGGCCATTTTTACTATGTTAATTCTCCCGATCCATGAGCAAGGAAGATCATTCCATCTTCTCAGGTCATCTTCAATCTCTTTTTTCAGAGTTTTGAAAATTTTTTCAAACAAGTCCTTCACTTGCTCAGTTAGGGTAACTCCTAGATATTTTTATATTGCTTGTGGCTAACGTGAAGGGTGTGGTTTTCCTAATTTCTTCCTCTGTAAACTTGCCATTTGCTACACAGAATTTTAAAGGGGGGAATTTATTCCAACGTGAAGATTTTAATATTTTATATATTTACTATTCATATTTACCTGTTCACCTATCCATACATTCATTCTATAAATCGATCATGCTTATGTAGCAAAACAAAAGGTGGCATTAATTTAAACACACTTAAAATCACAACAGATTAAAACAGAGCTTACAGTGTCATCTGGGAGATATCACACAATTCAATAAAAAAACACATAAAGAGTCATCTTGTGCAAAGACACTTGGTAGTTGTAGCCACACATTAAGATGGAGATATTCAGTGTCTGTGTAGGCATCATATCTCATATGAACTCCACTAGACACCCAGGGGAAAGAGGTTGGCTTGGTGACTCTTAAAAACATCTTTAAAGTCTCGTCTCTTGTTTTTTTAGATTGAATGGATGGTCTGTTCTGGTCTGTTCCTCATGCAGTCATTGTCATGGAAGTAAGAGAATTATTAGGTTGTCTCAAATGTAAATTGTGGGTTTTGCATTGATGCACTTTTTTGGGGGGGGGATTTAAAAGAATTCTTAATCAACATGGTTCCTTATACATCACTTAATAAGCGTCTTTCTCTTCATACACTTTTGCTAAAGGTTTATTGCTTCCTCCATATTGTTTAGATTTATTTTATACTGTACAAATTATCTTAGACAAAAAGTAAATGTGAGCAATTTTGTTTTTTTTATTTATCTTCAACATCAGTCATAAATCAATGTAGACAACTCTCAACATCAACAATGCATTTGTCATAGAACTTGTGAAGAAACAAGCTCAAGACATTTTTTCACAGTAGAAGAAAGCTAAGAATCGTAGTGACTGTATGTCAGAAGTTGACAATGACCAAGTGAGAACCATCATTCAAGTTAGTCCAAAAGAACATACTGCCAAAAACGTCATTGTTGACCATTCAATGGTCATTTTGCAATAGAAGACATCTGGCAGGTGAGCAAGCCCAGTAAATAATTTCTTATAGAAATATCAAATAAATTTGAAGTGTTGTCTTTTCTTATTCTCCAACAGTAGCAATCAACAATGAGCAATGGGTCATTCTTGGATCTGACTGTTGCCTTTGATGAAAAATGAAGCCAATATGGATGAACTGTGGGAACTGCTTGGGAGAATGCATGGAGAGTGGAGCGAGGGTGGAGATCAGATGTGGGGAGAGTAGATGTGAGAGGGAGAGGGCACAGAGAGAGAAGGGAAACTGACTGATGGGGGCATCTCAGGAATAAGCTATAGACCTGTAACAGGATAGGCCCCTGGAAAGATATGGAGGTTACTCTTAGCTGAGACTCCTAGTAGCAGGGGACATGGAGACTGAAATGGTCACCTCATAGGCAGGCAGGATTTAGAGTGGAGTGGGAAGGACACCAACCCACCCACAAAACATTCAACCTAAAATTCAACCCACCTGCAAGAAATGCAGGGATAAAGATGGAGCAGAGATTGAGAGAATGCCCAACCAATGACTGCCCCAACCTGAGACCCACCCTAAAGGAGAAAGCCCTGACATTGTTAATGATACTCTGCTATGCTTGCAGACAGGAGCCTAGCATAACTGTCCTATGAGAGGCTCCACCAAACAGCAGATCAAAATAGATGCTGAGGCCCAGAGCCAAACATTGGTTGATCTCAGGGAGTCTCGTGAATGAGTCGGGGTGGAGGATAAAAGAACCTGAATGAGACAATAACTCCACAAGAAGACCAACAGAGTCAACTAACCTAGATCTACAGGGACTTACATAGACTGAAGCACCAAGCCAAGAGAAGGTAGGGACTGAAACTACACCTCTTACACATATATAAGTCATGGGAAGCTTGGCTTCATGTGGGTCCTTTAGCAAGTGGAGTGGGGGCTTCTCTGACACAGACTCAATTGTCAGCTCTTAGATCACTTTCCCCTAACTTGGGTGCCTTGTCTGGCTTCAGTGGAAGAGGATGCACTTAGTCCTGATCCAACTGGATTAGCTGGTGCTAAGGGGCAGGGATCCCCTTTATAGAGGAGAAGAGGGGGGTAATGAGGAACAGGGAGGGAAGGTGGGACCAGGAGGAAAGGAGAGAACATGTGCACTTGGGATTTACAGTGAATAAATAAATTTAAAAGAAAAATGAAGAAAAATATGCTTCCTCTCCCCACTAACCTTTCTCTCCTACCTGGTACTAGAGTGTTGTAAGGGATTGAGGTGGAATAGGAAGAAAGAAATTTAAGGAACCCAAAATAAAAATTTTTGTTTAAAAGTATGCCTACAGAGAAACCCAAGGGATCAAGGCCTTCTAGACACAATAGAGCTAGTACACATATTAACTCACAGGGGCTTAGCAGAATCCACAAGGCATGTGTGGGTCACAGTGTGGAAAGGAGAGGTGGACATATGTCCCATTCTCTAACCCAGAAGCTATCTCCAAATGAAAACATTTGCAAAGGAAAAACTCTCACTAGGGAAACAAACCAGTCTTAAAGGTAAGCGTCTGTGTTTTATATTTTCATTTCTTCTTTGTGATTCCACATACAGGAGTTTGATCAGATCCATCCCACCCCTTCATACTCACCTGTTTTTATTTTTGTATTTTTAACTAATCAGTTCTCCCTTATACTATCTACTCTTGAATGTGGCGTGCCTTCCACTAAAGTGTAACAACAACAACAACAACAGAAAAAAACCTCTATCTCCTTCTCCTGAGAGCTATCAATAGCCAGCAGACTGATGGCTGGATTTGTTCCATTAGGCATGGTTAGGAAAAGTAAATTACAATTTTCATTTCCCATTGGGAGTTTATGTGAGAAGTGGGGATTGATCTTCTGTCTTTGACTTGCCTTTTTCATCATCTAGTCAAAACATTTATTTCAGTATGGACTTCATTTAACATGTTTTCATGAAAAAATTGATACAAAGAGTGGAAAAAATTTTTGATTGTGAATGTTTGCTATTTTGAGTACTAAAGACGTATTTCAGCCTAGTTATGATGATTCACTGTCCCGCACTGCAATTCCTTCTCGATGTACCTAAGATCATGATTGCATATGCATGTTATGACTTCAATTCTTTAAATTCCAAAGAAAACTGAAAAATTTCACCCAAATAATATCTATGGAAAGTGTGGAAGAAGTCACATCACAAAATAGAATTGTGATGAATCTATCACAGCGAGGTTGACTTAGTTCTGGGACATGAAACAAGCTGAGCTAACATTGTGACATAGCCACCTGTTTCTTGCAGATGACAGCCATGTAACTTAATACAACTCTTCTTTCATAACTGAGAAAATTAAAACTAACAGTTCCAATCATGCTGGAAATGATAGTCTATATTCAATACAGCATGTTTTCTTTTACCTATTTATAAAGTACTGGTATGTGATATCAAAAGAATAAGAGCCATGTATCAAAATACATTGAAAAGGATGTGTGGTATGGTGCTTTGTGTCAGTGACCTCAATTTGGAGCTTGAGGGGATAAGAATTTCAAACTTAAGATCATCATGGCTACCTAGCTAGTTATTTCAAGGCCAGGCTGGGCGCTATGAACATGTCTCAAACAAACTAATTTAAATAACTTTAAAAGTTTACTAACAAAAATATTTATTTTTTTTTATGAGACAAGCATAGTAATTTCTATTTTTCTTAACTTCCTCTACTCTGTAATTGCGTCTACCCATCTACAATGTGGTAATCTTTGCTCTCCTTCCTGCTTCTGGAGTTGACACTTGGTGACCCCTCTAGGGTCATTTTTCTTTCATATCCCAAAGCCTCATTTGAAAAATTATGTAACATCTTTTACTAAATTTTGAAGCAGGTTGGAAGAAAGGAAACCATTAAACACACACTGTTGTGGGGCTGGAGAGATGGCTTGGCAGTCACAAGTGTGTATTTGTCCTGAAGGGACAGATTTCAGTTCTAAGAACCCTTGTGGGACATCTAACAACCACCTGTGACGCCAAAAGCGTTGACTCCATCTTCTGGCCTCCATGTGCACTGCACTCATGTGCACTGCTCTTTATACAGACAAAACATGCACATACTGAAAAATAAAATCTTTTTTATAAGTTACGGCTGACAAAGACTTTGCAATCATGTTTACATTACAGTCCTTGACATGGTATCTTGGTTCTCCGTAAGTAGTATGGAACTTTTAGACTTGTAAGTGCTTTTAATGCAAAATCATCCGAAGAAAGTTAACTTTTCTCTCTCTTATTTTTTTTTTTCTTACATAAAAAATCTCTAGTCTTTCCTTGCACGTTGATGTGGGATATGGGAGTGGCTTGCTCATTCTTTATAGGTTCAAATACCCTTCAATTTGCTTCTGTGACATAAAAAACATTTCCTTTGACTCATCTACAACACGAAAGAAGCCTCCTCCAGATTTTTCTCAAAGGAGGATTAAACATATTTGTTTTGTGTTTTTGAAATTGCAGACAGATAATACTAAAGTAAGATAAATAAATTTTGGTGCATGTCAAATTAAGGTATTAGTAGGGACCTTGTCTAGTAGCAACCCTAGATGCAAAATAAGAACATAGAGGCCTATTAGATTTATTCAACAAGCCTTAACCTCTCTTAACTTGGCAGATATTCCTCTATTCTAACCCAATTGTGCTACTCTGGCTCCCTCCTAGACACATGCCCTTTTACTTGCCTTCTCAGTTTTGCTTTTGCCTTTTGCTGTACCTCTTTGTCCTCATGGCAAACTTCTGATCATCCTCCTCATAGTCACATCTTCTTCCTCTTCCTTCTCCTCTTCCTCTGCTTCTTCCTCCTCTCACCTCTCTTCCTCCTCTTCCCTCCCCCCTCTCTCCTTCTCCTTCCCTCCATCTGCCTCTCTTCCCCCCTCTCTCTTTACCTCCCTCTCTCTCTCTTTCCCTCCACCCCACTCTCTCTCTCCTTGAGACCCCCAGACTAGGAATAGAGTCCTACATTGTCTGACCTTGATAGGCCAGCTATAGGCTCTCCGCTTTTTATTAACTAATCAGAGAAAATTGTGGAAATTATTTACACACCATTAAAACAGGAGATTCTTCATAGAAATGACATTGCTCATGTTTGGACTGTAACCAGATCTCAGGTCACAGAAATCAGCATCTGAATATATAGTACACAAAGCCTTCCCCCAACCAATATGCTATAGGCAAAGTAATTATAGTTAATAATTATGTAACATATGCTTTTTAAAAAGGTAGAGTAAGGAGTTTAAGTGCTTTGAACATAAAGAAATGATAGGCAATTGGGGTGTCAGATATGTT
Organism: Acomys russatus; assembly: GCF_903995435.1. Taxonomy (NCBI): domain Eukaryota; kingdom Metazoa; phylum Chordata; class Mammalia; order Rodentia; family Muridae; genus Acomys; species Acomys russatus. The sequence continues at coordinate 61,637,619 of NC_067149.1, read as the reverse complement.
CAACCTCATATAAACATTGTATAGTTTATAGCACCAAAGTGATACATGGAGCTCCAATAAAATGCAGAAAACATTACATTTGTATAAGAATATAATCAATATAAATACATCAGTAAAATGATATTAAACATATTAATGAAATATAATTAAATATTAATATAATTAAATATATTACAAGTAAATTAATTTGCTTCACTTTGAACTACTTAATTAAAAGTGAAGAAAATTAGTATACATTGTGATAGAATGATGTGTAACAGTTGAAGGGATTTTAGTACTTGCTTTACAATTTTTTTCTTGAAACATTTTACTGAACTATAATTCCCAACCAATACCATAGACCACCATTGCTAAAACTTGTATATTTCTAATTATTCAGGATATATAAATTTATTTCTGCTTCATCTAAACATTTATATAAAGTGTTAAAGGATCATTAATATTTAAAATTGAGTTATTATTTTAGGAAAATCAACAGTTATTTCTTAACCAGTTTATAAACAAACAATCACACAGAGACCACCAGGTTCTATTCAGTTAGCCTATAGCACAATGCTGCACATTAATTACTCTATCCTAAACCTCCATGCTAGTGTAATTTCTTCCCATTCTGATTTCCCACTTTATACTTACTTTTACATCATCTCCTAGGCCTGCCTCATTCCTCCTGGTGCTTCCTGGCCTTCTCCTCATGCCTCCATCCTCTCTTTCTTTCTCTCTATCCTCCCCTCACTGGATCAGGATGTCCCACCTTATTCTCTGTGATTGCTCAGCTGCCATGAGTTAACATGTCTCATTGTCAAATAATCCACAAAATAACAAAAATATTTTAAATGACATATTCTGTAGATCTCTGGAGGCTCTGAAGACCTCATCTATCTATTTCTACATAATCTGCATAATCTGTCTATAGAATCATATCTACCTATTAGCCATCTTCTGACCTGCCTTCTCTGCTGCTCGTGGGTATAATGTTCCCTCTACTCTTTTTCATCTCTTTGGTCCCCTGCAGGCTATCATGTATCTGGACAATATTAAAAGTTAATGTTGTATAAAAGAAATCTTACCATGTGAGTTTCTCATCTTCCTTGTTTCTTCTCCCCTTTCAAGCTTTGCCAAGGGAAGGCACCATCCACAATGTGATGGGTCTTCCTCAATTGATTACTACTGGAGGAAATGCCTTATAGCTTGATACCATGGAAGCATTTCTTCAACTGAGGCTCCCTCCCCCTCCTCTGATGACTCTAGCTTGTGTGAAGTGGACACGCAATAGGTTTAGTGTTTTGATTATTATGTGGCAAAGCTATTTTCTTTTCCAGTCCAACGTATTTGGTGTTCTGTATGCTTCTTGTATCTTTAGAGGAATCTCTTTCTTTAGGCTAGGAAAATTTTCTTGTATAGTATTTTTGAAAATGCTTTCCAAGGCTTTGAGCTGGGGTTATTCTCTTTTGACTCCTGTTCTTCTTAAGTTTTGTCTTTTCATAGTGTCCCAGATTTCCTGGAAGCTTTGTCTCAGGAAGTTTTAGATTTAACATTTTAATTGACATCAGTCATTTAAATAATTGATTTGTTCTATCATATCTTCAATAACTGAGATTCTTTTTACCATCATTTTTATTATGTTTTATTATGGTGATGTTTGTGTCTTTAGTTCTTATTTGCTTACCTAGAGTTTCCACTTCCAGAACTTCCTCCACTTGTGTTTTCTTTATTGCTCTGTTTCCATTTGCAGGTCTTGAACACTTGAATTTGTTTTTTTGTTTCTTCTTGGTTTTCATGGCTTTAAAAAAAAAAGTGTTTACTCATTTCCTCTAATTTTTGTCATTTCCTCTAATTTTTTTTATTAATTTATTCTTGTTACATCTCAATGTTTATCCCATCCCTTGTATCCTCCCATCCCCCTCCCCCCATTTTCCCATTATTCCCCTCCCCTATGACTGTTCCTGAGGGGGATTACCTCCCCCTGTATATTCTCATAGGGTATCAAGTCTCTTTTTGGCAACCTGTTGTCCTTCCTCTGAGTGCCACCAGGTCTCCCCCTCCAGGGGGCATGGTCAAATGTGAGGCACCAGAGTACATGAGAAAGTCATATCCCACTCTCCACTCAACTGTGGAGAATATTCTGACCATTGGCTAGATCTGGGAAGGGGTTTAAAGTTTACCTCCTGTATTGTCCTTGGCTGGTGTCTTAGTTTGAGCGGGACCCCTGGGCCCAAATCTGCCTATCATATTGAAATGGATTTATTTACTTCTTCATTAAGGACCTCTCTAAACTTTATAAAGTTAATTTTAATTTCTTTTTCTTGTTCTTAATTTGTATTGAGATATTCTAGGTTTGCTGTAGAAGAATAGCTGATCTCTGGTGGAGACATAGTTCTCTGGATGTTGTTGATTGTGTTATGATGCTGGCATCTCGGCAATGGGGGGTTGGTGGTGATTGCAGGTCTAGGTGCAAGGTACTGGGTTTGCCTTTATGAGCGGGTATTTTGTTCCTTTGTTTATGTTTCCCCTTTGGTCCTCTGGTTGGTGTGGCCTGTTCTGGCAGGCAGAACTTGTAGTTTAGAAGGTAGATAGAGAGTAAGAAAGTCCAAGGGCAGGTGACCTGCCTGGTCTTCTAGCCCATTGCTCTATTTTCTGTGTACTGTTTATTATACTAAACAGACATTAAGGCATTTACATATAATTCATACTAAGACAACAACTCTTATTTAGTTTATGTTTCCAGGATACTCTTGTTGTAGACATTATTGTTGAATTGTTACATTAGGGTTTTGAAAGTACATCTCAATGATAGTAAACATGAGACCATCAAATGTATAATTATAGTAAACAGACTTATTTATTACAGTAATTGAATATATTCCATGGATAAGTGGAATTGAACCAACATAGCTAGGACAACTGGAATTTTAGATTAAATTCACATGATTTTTGAACAAATTTCCCAAATTTTTCAGTAATATAAGACATAGTGGAAGAGATGGAAACTAAAAAATCTATAGAATATGAAAGGAAGCATGATGTTATAAATGTCAATTACAGTTTTTTAACAAGTAATAAAGATAAGATTATAGAAAGTAAAAAAAATTAAAAAAGATTATAGACAGTAGCTGGCATTTTAAACAGCATAGTACTGGGACAGCAATAGTCAGGTGAATCAATGTAATTGAATCGAAGACCCAGAGATGAATCCACACACATTTGGTCACTTGATTTTTGACAAAGAAGCCAAATCTATTCAACGGAAAAATGATAGCATCTTCAACAAATGGTACTGTCTAATAGGATGTCTAGATGTAGAAAAATGCAATTGGACCCATATTTGTCACCATGCACAAAACTCAAGTCCAAGTGGATTAAAGACCTCAACATAAAACGGAGATATTAAATCGGTTAGAGGAAAAAGTGAGGAAGAGCCTGGAGCACATTGGCACAGGAGACAACTTCCTGAATAGAACTCCAGCAGCCCAGGCCTTAAGGTCAACAATTAACAAGTGGGACCTCATGAAGTTGAGAAACTTCTGTAAGCAGGAGATACTGTCAACAGAACAAAGTGACAGCCTACAGACTGGAAAAAGATCTTCACCAAAACAAATAACCCAATTAAGAAATGGGGCTCAGAACTAAACAGAGAATTCTCAACAGAGGAATATCAAATGGCTGAGAAACACTTAAAGAAATGCTCAACATTGTTAGTCATCAGAGAAAGGCAATTCAAAACAACTCTGAGATTACATCTTATATCCATCAGAATGGCTAAGATTAAAATTTCAAGTGACACCACATGCTGGCAAGGATGTGGAGAAAGAAGAACACTCCTTCATTGGTGGTGGGAATGCAAACTGGTACAACCACTTTGGAAATCTATCTGGCTCTTTCTCAGAAAAATGGGAATAGGGCTTCCTCAAGACCCAGCTATTCCACTCCTTGGAATATACCCGGAAAATGCTCCACCACACAACAGGAACATATGCTCAACCATGTTCATAGCAGCCTTATTCATAATAGCCAGAACATGGAAACAACCTAAGTGTTCCTCAGTAGAAGAATGGATAAAGAACTGTGGTACATTTATACTATGGAATATTATTCAGCTATTAAAAACAAGGAATTTCCTAAATTTGTGGACAAATGGATTGAACTAGAATTTATCATAATGAGTGAGCTAACCCAGAAGCAGAGAGACTCAAATGGTATATACTCACTTATATCTGGACACTAGCCCAAGATGCATGTCCCATGAAAGTCTTCACTTACCAGGAAAGTGGGTCAGAGGGGAGGACATCCTATTGGGACTTTAGGTGAGAGAAGCATGGGAAAAAGGAAAGTTGAAGGATCCAGAGGGTCCTAGAAACCTACAAGAAGAACATTATGATGGGCAGATCTGGGCCCAGGGTCCTGCTCAAACTATGACACCAGCCAAGGACAATACGTGCAGTAAACTGCAAACCCTTACCAGATCTACCCAAGACATTCTCCACCGTTGAGTGGGGAGTGGGGACTGACTTTCACATGAACTCTGGTGCCCCATTTTTGACCACATCTTCTTGATGGGGAGGCCTGGTGGCACTCAGAGGAAGGATAGCAAGCTACCAAGAAGAAACTTGATACCCTATGAGCATATACACAGGGAGGAGGTCCCCCTCAGTCACAGACATAGGAGAGGGGAGTAGAGGGAAAGTGGGAGGAGGGAGGAATGGGAGGATACAAGGGATGGGCTAACAATTGAGATATAATATGAAT